>NC_041389.1:476921923-476933797 GCF_002162155.2 Triticum dicoccoides
AAAGAGATTCCACCTCACTACCGAGGAGTTGCCTATATTCGTTCTCTGTTTCCTTGGCCTTTCCAAAGCAAAATAGCTCGCTCTTATGGAAATTTATTTTGAGACTCGAAAGCTATTTGAAAAGACAAAGAATCAACTTCATTTTTTCACTTCATAGAGATTTTTTATTTAAAATGTTCATATAATTTTTCTATAAGCTTGGTCCATCTTTTCAAAGTTTGACTTCAATCAAAGCTAATATGCGGAATAAATAAAATGGAGGGAGTACACAAGTTATCAGATGCCACATAGTCATACTCACATCTACTCCATCTTTGTCGGAAGGGATCGATAATGATAACATGTAAAGTGCAATGTAAACATCCGAGTCTTGAACCTACTAATAGACAAACAGGAACATTCTACCAGGACAAGTTTATAAACAGTACACACAAGTACTGGGGATTTACATCACTGATGTTTACCCCAAAACTTATTGGGGAGGAGTAATACTGTACACAATGAAAAATAAATGCTACCGTCTACAAGACCAAGCGCACTTGATTTGCTTACAGACCTAATATTATGTACACACATATATGTTTTCTTCTTTCATTCCCAACCAAGTGACCAGAATCTTCGTTATAAGGTACATAATTATGCTTGCTTCAATAACATGGTCCCAGCTAAGGACTAGATTATCAACAGATTATCCTGTTTAGCAGGATCTTCAGAATTCAGAAGCTTTGCTCCTGGAAAGAAAAAAATCAACGAGGGAGGTACCTTGTAAGTTAACTTACTCAACTTCTCAAATCAAGAATAAATTGACATTTGCATTTCAGTAGGAGAATCATGCCTCCATTTCTTTGGATAGTGTTGGGTGAATGTCAGGCTTGGCAAAGAGTGTGATTAAGTAGAACCAGAGGATAAACAGCCCTAGCTAGCTAGGACCTTCCCTCAAAAACAAACAAACAAAAAAAACAAGAGTCAAGGATCCGGTTGGGTTTTGGTTACCTTGATTCATAAATCAGTTCCAAGCCCCCTGGGTGTTGTACTTGGGGAAAGGGACCCTGCCGGACTCGATCAGCTTGATGTCGCCGTCAAGGATCTCATAGTGGCGGCGCACCTCGTCGGCATTCTTGGTGCCGCCCATGGCGCGGGACACCTTGAGCCAGCGGTCGGGCGTGCCCTCGCCGTAGTAGGCGAGTGCATCCTCGAACAGTTTGTTCTCCTTCTTGCTCCACTCCGGGTTGGCGCCGCCGCGGGATGCGTTCCTTGACCCAGAAGAAGACATCTCCAACTGGATCGGAAACCGAGCTAAGTTAGCGCTGATGCGTTTTCTTATGGTTTTTGCACTTCAGAAGCTCCGGTGGTTATAGTTTGATGATCGCTTTGCTGCTTCGATGCCCGCTATTTATAGGCGCTTGGGGCGCCGCCCCGACGGCCTTGTTGCTCGAATGGTATCGAGATAGCCATCGGCTTGGCGACTGAAAGGTCAGTGAGGCTAATTAATTACATTTTGATTCTGAACTTTTTTGGATGAAGGAGCTGGTGACTACGTCTGCACACTCTCGAGCTGCTCTATCCGGTCGACGTGATAAGCTGATGCTCATTCCTCTTGGAGGTGCAGTAGCCCAGAGCCACGCGCAGAAATTCGCCTTTCTTGTCGGTGCCCACGCTATCGAGGGAGCGAGATACTAGCTAGGGAGATAGGGTAGCTAGGGTGGCGGGTGGGTATACGAATGATCGAGCCGAGAGAATCTACGGCACATCTGGAATGGGATGCCCTTTTTGGCAGAGGAAAAGGAGTAAATATTCTGAATCCTGGCTGAAGTGAGATGTAGAGAACGCCTGGATTCCAATCCCGCAAGTTGTTGGTGCCTGGAATCTGAGAGGTTCCGTTGGCAGATTTGGGATCCAGTTTGATGCAGATTGTGAGCTAGTCAAGACACAAAGCATAGACGACCACGGGTACAAACCAGTAAAAAACCACTAGAAGAACAGTGATCTCCGTGTTGTGAGGCTGCTAGGTACGTTAGTACACAACAGAGGCGAGCTGACAGCGAGAATTCAAGCAGCGTACTTATGTACTCCCTCCGTCCGGAAATACTTGTCGGAGAAATAGATGAATGTAAATGTATTTTAGTTATAGATATATCTAATTTTATCCATTTCTCCGACAAGTACTCCTTCCGTTCCGAATTACTTGTCTTGGATTTGTCTAGATACGGATGTATCTAGACTCATTTTAGTGCTAGATGCGTCTGTATCTAGACAAATCCAAGACAAGTAATTCAGAACGGAGGGAGTATTTTGGAACGGAAGGAGTATTTCAGAAAACATGAGCTCTGCCTAGCTAGCAGAAATTCGCCCCAAGTGAAGTGGCTGGCAAGATGCATTTCAGAAAGGAGGTTAAAAACTCAGAATATGACAGGGGGATCCTGTCATCCCGAAACCGCGCTTTATGCGGATTATATTCCAGCGAGATCGATCTGTTCGGCCCATGCCTCCCCGATCTACTGTACTGGGGCAAGATGCCCGGTTTCTTTGGTCCACGGCCAGCACCAGACGGACCGGAGCGCCTCCACGTGAGCTAGCTAGCTAGCTTCTCTCATAAAGATGGAATATGTGGCAGCAGAATCTCTGCATGGTGGCGTTGGAAAATCTCGCAATGCCATGGCCCCCGTGGCCAACCGAGGAACATGAGCAGAGTCACAGGACCATGGATAGAAGGCATCGCAACCTCATCGTGGCATATGGTCAAATTCCTTCTCCAAACATATTGGAGTCGTGGCCGGGGAGACCCATTCTTTCTTTTTGGTCTTAGAAGTTGGAATAGATTCTGCCAATTGGCGGCTACACATTGGATGGTTGGGATTATGCCAGGATACAAGGTGCATCAACAGCTACCTACTGCTACAGAGAACGTTGCTGCAAAAATGTGGTAGTATATTTTATTTTATTTTCATAAGCAGCGCCGTAAAGCACTCTATTGGCTAGAGCAACACTAGCCGATCTCCTAAAAAATAAGGAGTATTCGGCTGAGTAAAGCTTAGTGGAGTATTTTTACTCCACTAACTTTTGGCCGGACCTAGCCAATTCCCTTAATATAATGGAGTAATTCACGTAAATTCAATTTGGATATGATGGACATAGATCTTCTAACCGAAATTCAACACATAATTCACATTAACAATCCACCAAAACATAGTTTAGTTTAAACACAAACTTACACCTTACTAATCTGACTTCACGAGGACCAGCAAATCTGCCCTAGACATCCCACCACCCATGGGGTCAAGCCCTGTGCCGTCGTCGTCGCGGTCGAGAAAGATTCTTCGCCATTCTTCGGCGGCGATGTAATTGTCGCTGCTACCGCCATCATTGCCTCCTCTGTTGTCCTCCTCATCACTTGAGAGGACCGTTTAGATTACTACTAGGTCTTATATTAGTTTGCAGAGGATACTAGCTTAAATCTTGGAAATAGTGGAGATCGATCTCATCTCCTTCATGATATGAACTCCAGATTTGTCATCTTCGAAAGGTTCTGCACCATCTGGCGATCAGTCCCAACAATAATAAATTGAAAAGTGAAAACCGTGGCCTTCTTTTTCTCTTTTCAGGGCTTGTTGAGTTGTGCCCTCAGCAGAACCTTTTGTATTCTTTGTTGTGCGAACCTTGTTGTACCGTTTGGCTGTGGTGTTTTTGCTTTATCTATAAAGCGGGGCAAAAGCCTTTTTGGTAAAAGTGAAAATCATGCTCCACCACAAGCACAATTGCATCTCTGCAAGCAAGAAGCACACAACAAACATGAGATTTTTTTTCCTAAATGGAGGTTAAAACCCCCGGCCTCTCAATCAATAGATTCATACATTCATGTTTACTAAATTATATAACAAAGGTCTGACGAGAACATACACCAAATAACTCGAGGCCACCACCCAAACCTACAAACTCGACAATGGGGAATGACATCACTCCCCACCATTTCGAACTGGGCTCACCACCGGTTTGCTCGCATGATGTACCCGGAGCAAAGTCCTGATGCAGCAGACCTGATGTGTACACCACATGCACACACTTCAAAAGTCGTCACCCCATCGATACGCTGACTCATCTCGAGGAAACAGATCCACATTATACTTGCCAGGACGACCGACCATCGACACCGCCATGGCGCAAAACATGCCACCGCCCTGTGCTTGTCCATCCATTCGCATCTGTCACTAAGACTGGGCTGCACAATGCCGCCAAGACCTGTGGTCGTTTTTCGACACGGTAGACACCACGCCGCTCCAACTTCCAACCTCCACACCACCGCCATCGCTCGAGCCTCTGGAGCCCACCGCCCACAACCACACTCTCCCTAAAACTAAAACCTCCAAGACGGTACCTCCATGGAGGGTACGGCGCACATGGGGCCGCCACTGCCCAATCCAAGGCTGAAAACATAGATGAAGTTCGGTTTTGGGATGATACTTAAACATGTTTGTGGCTTTACATTGGTTGCTTTCGTTATGTACAAATAATATTATCATTAATAATACAGGAATGTACGATCTCCTAGATCTACCGCTGATGAGGAAGGAAGCTACCACGTCAAGGGAAGATCTAGGACACACTTGAACGCCAGCTGGCCATTATTGTAAATGTTCATATAGTTTTCTATAAATTTGGTTAAACTTTTCAAAGTTTGACTCCAGTCAAAGCTAATATGCAAAATAAGTAAAACGGAGGGAGTACACAAGTTATCAAATGGCACATAGTCATACTCACATCTACTCCATCTTTGTTGGAAGGGACCGATAGTGATAACATGTAAAGTACAAAGTAAACATCGGAGTCTTGAACCAACTGATATTGGCTGTTAGAAGGAAGAGAGGGATTTGGTAGAATTGTTGATCATATTGCTTGAGCCTCTTGGGCATATATATAGGAGTACAATGATCTACTTGGAGTACAAGACAAGGCAGAACAAATCCTAGTCTATCTCGTCTTTTCTAATAATCACGATACTCAACATCCCCCCGCAGTCACAACGGTAGCGACGCAGACGGTGAGACTGGAGAAGAATCCGAAGGCAAGCCGACGGACACCCCCCCTCCCCCCAGTCGTAATGGTCGATGCATCGCGGAGTCGTGGCTGGAGTGAAAACCAACGAGGTTGCTCAAGCAGGCGGTAGCCCTTTGTGCCGTTTGTCGATATAGCCAAGAGCGTGTGTGGTGGAGCCGTGGTCGAGGTAGCCGTGTGAAGAATGTCATGGTCGATGTCGAGTCGGGGTAGCCGGTGTCGAAGAAGTCGCCGTGGAGCCGCGGGCGCAAGGAGGCGCCGAGTTAGTCATGGGCGCAATGGTGTCGAAATAGTGGTGCGCCAGGAAGTAGATGACGTTGACGACGCGTCGCGCCGGGGTTGCCAACCCCGGGGACACATCGTAGACGAAGGCACGCGTCGGTGTTGCCAGCACTGGTTATGCGTAGACGAACGAAAACGAAGTTGACGAAGCGCCGCACCAGGCTTGCCAGGCCCGGGGACACATCATGGATGAAGGCACGCGGCGGTGTTGCAAGCACCGGGCATGCGTAGACTGAGACCCGCATGAGCTGTACGCCGTGACGAAGAAGTCGGAGAGGCCAGCAAAGAAGGACTCGACGACGGTTGCAGCGCCAATCAGCACGGGGCCAGTGTCGCCCGCGGTTGTCAGTGTAGATGAAGCGGTCAGGTAGATAACGGCGACGCTCGCGACGGGCTGGTGCTGGACGAAGACGAAGGGGGTGGACGGGCGGCTGCGGCGGCTACGGGGGTAGCGGCGGCGGCGGCCGAAGAAGAGCGGCGGCGGCGGCCTGACGGCAGCGGCGACGGCTAGGTTAGGAGTGCGGCGGTGATGCTCGAAGTAGGCGAAGAACCCTGACTGCGTAACGAAGACCGGCGCGGATGGTGGCGTTCCCGCGGCAAGGGTGATGGCGCGACGCATACCACAGGAAGTCGACGCGCGAGGACGGCGAAGTGGACCGCGGGCCGCGGCACTACGGCCCGAAGGGGTGACGTAGCGGCGGGCAGGTCGGGGCGACGGCAGGAAGACCTCGGGGCGACGGCGGGGACCGCGGGCCGCGGCGCTACGGCCCGAAGGGGCGGTCCAGCAGCAGAGCATGGGTCGATGCAACGGCGGGGACGGCGGCTGGGACCGCGTATCGCGACACTATGGCCCATAGGGGCGACGCAGCGGCGACACACGAGTCGATGCAGCCGTGAGGAGAACCACGGGGGCGGTGGCGCTGTGGCCCGACGGGGCGACGCAACGGCAGCCCGTTGCTCAATCGGTCGAGGGGCACGCTGAACTCGGGGACGATCTTCACGGGACCTGCGGAGGCGCACATAACCGACGGGCTGGGTCGGTCGCATGGCGTAGATAAGGCGGATCGCAGCGGCGAGCGGGTGATCAAGCCGATCGCGCGCAAGGTCGGGGACGCCGCTCAGTGAAGGCGAGGTGGCGGCGGGGTCCGAGATGAGGCCGACGAAGACGGACAACGTGGGACGTCGTGCGGACGAGCTTGTCCGCACCGGCACCCGGGCTGCCAAAGCAGCGCCAGCGCCTGGGCAGCGAGGCCAGAGCGACCAACGAAGTAGCGGCGCCCGAGTTGAGGCATCCGACGAGCCTGACGCAGCCGTCCCGACGCAGCCGAGGACTAGGCCGGCGAGGTAGACCGCCGGGCCGCCGTGCAGACGCGGCGGAGGCGGGTGATCTGGGGGCGGGCCGGCGCGCGAGCGACGGCTATGATTGGCCATCGCATGGCGCGAGGCCGTCGGGTCGGGGCGATGCAGGTCACCCGATCGGAGTAGGGCGGTGACGGCCGACGCAGGCCGACGGGCGGGCCGGCGCGCGGACGACAGCCTTGAGGGCTGCCTGTCGCGCGAGGCCGCCGGGTCGGTGAAGTAGCCGGCCGGTCGCGCCGGTGTCGGAGTAGAGGCGCGGGGTGTCGACGGCGGCGACGGGCGACGCAAACAGATCAAGCATAGATCGGAAAACCAAAAAGAAAAACGCCGATCAAAACGGCCGACGAGAGAGCGAAAAAACCCGAGCAAGGGCTTGGGAAAAAGACTCTCTAGGGCAGCCAGCCAACACAGCCGGCGGACGAACCCTAGGTACGGGCGGCGCGGCCCCCAGCAGCGGTCATGGAGGCCGACCGCCCCAGGGGCGGCGCGCGAGTGCGAAAGCGGCAGCGGCTAGGGTTTAGAACTCGGAAACTGATAACATGTTAGAAGGAAGAGAGGGATTTGGTGGAATTGTTCATCATATTGTTTGAGCCTCGTGGGCATATATATAGAAGTACAATGATCTATTTGGAGTACAAGACAAGCTAGAACAAATCTTAGTCTATCTCGTCTTTCCTAATAATCACGATACTCAACATTGGCAAACAGGAATATTCTACCAGCACAAGTTCATAAACAGTACACACAAGTACTGGGGATTTACATCACTGCTGTTTACTCCAAAACTTACTGGGGAGGAGTAATACTGTACACAATGAAAAATACAAGCTACCGTCTGCAAGACCAAGCGCAATTGATTTGCTTACAGACCTAATATTATATTATGTACACACACATATGTTTTCTTCTTTTATTCCTAACCAAGTGCCCACAATCTTCGCTATACGGTACATAATTACGCTTGCTTCAGTAACATGGTCCCAGCTAAGGACTAGGTTATCAACACATTATCCTGTTTGCAGGATCTTCAGAATTCAGAAGCTTTCCTCCTGGAAAGAAAAATACAACGAGAGAGGTACCTTGTAAGTTAACTTATCTCAACTTCTCAAATCTAGAACTGGGCTACATTAACATTTGCATTTCAATAGGAGAAACATACCCTTATTTGGATAGTTTTGTGTGAATGCTAGGCTTGGCAAAAATGAATTCCACTGGATACTTCTCTATATATGTTCTGCAATCTGGGATATGCACCGCTGCAATCTGGTTTTTGGCCCTAAAGGGTGTGCAAAGCAGACTTCAATTCCCAGCCTTATGCAGGGACGCAGGAACTCTAAGGGATCTCTAAGATTAGCGCATCCATGCAAGCAAATTGTGCGTGCATGATGCTGTTCATGTTCAAGGTTCCTGGTGCAGGCTTAAATTATGTGCAATAAAAATAGTGCAATCACACTGATGTTTGCAGTGCATCTGGAGCAGAAACAGCCAAGGAATCGACAGCATTGACAAGCGGCATTCCATTGCTGTTTCTTTGTTAATTGACAACGTCAACCTAGCTAGGGCATGCCCTACCTTTATTATGACAATTGATTGAGATCGCTATATATCTTTCACACATGAATTGTAGAAAAGAGACAAGGATCAGGTTGGGGTTTTGGTTACCTTGATTGATGAATCAGTTCCAAGCCCCCTGGCCCTGGGTGTTGTACTTGGGGAAAGGAACCCTGCCGGAGTCGATCAGCTTGATGTCGCTATCAAGGATCTCGTAGTAGCGGCGCACCTCGTCGGCCGTCTTGGTGCCGCCCATGGCGCGGGACACCTTGAGCCAGCGGTCGGGCGTGCCCTCGCCGTAGTAGGCGAGTGCCTCCTCGAACAGCTTGTTCTCCTTCTTGCTCCACTCCGGGTTGGCGCCGCCGCGGGATGCGCTCCTCGACCCAGAAGACATATCCAACTGGATTGGAAACCGAGCTACGTTTGCACTGATTGATGGCTTTTGCACTTGAGAAGCTCTGATGGTTATGGTTTGATGATTGCTGTGCTGCTTCGGTGCCCGCTATTTATAGGCGATTGGGGCGCCGCCCCGCCGGCCTTGTGGCTCGAATGGTATTGGGATTGCCACCGACTTGGGGATTGAAAGGTCAGTGAGGCTAATTAGATTCTCAACTTTTTTGGACGAAGGTGCTTCCTTCGGAATGTAGATTCTGGTGCTGCGATCCGCTTGGGATGCATAGGGGTGCGCATAATTGGTAGATCCCGCGCCCCATCCGCGCGGACAAAGGAGCACGATCGATCCACGTCAACGCCTCAACTGCATGGCACTGCATCCACAGGTTAAGGAAACTCAGGCGCTATTTTTTTATTTTCTTGAACCATGCTCAACCCCTTTCCATTACTCTCATAAAGAAAATATAACTGTTCACAGGTCAAAAAAAATTACAACTGTTCAAGAGATTCAGAAGGAAATGAGAAAGGGGAAAAGAGCAAGTTATGCACTAACAAGAAACCCAACACTCACGCCTCCAATCAAAATGTGCACTATGGAGCGAAAACCTGTTAGCACCTAACATCGAACCTACACTACGCCAGCAGGTCAGCAACATCTAACACAAAAGATTACAGATCTAAGTGGACATGGAGTTTTTTTATTCCAAGCTCACATACACCCGGGTGGACAGTTTTTTTTAGAGAGAATGAGGAGGATCCCGGCCTCTGCATCTGGACGATGCATGCAGCCATTTTATTAATTATTCACATAAGACCTTACAAAGTCATACAACAGTAAGTCGAAGCCACCCTCTAGGCAACAAAAGTGTCGCTACTCCTATCCAAATGATGAAGGGATGCTGATAGTCTGGGTCTAATACCAAACAGACCTCGCAGCCATACCTAACATCTAAGACCTGAGGTCCCAACCAGGACGCCTGCCGGGTATGGGCACCCACCAGTCCGGCGTGCTCCTCAACCAGGACGCCTGTCGGGTATGAGGCCGCCGCAGCCACATGCCACCAATCCATCTTTAGAGTTGTACTGCTGCATGAACCTTGCCCGGTCTAGTTGCCGCCGACGCCACCATGACGCCAGATAGCATCGACCTCCGGCACGAGTCCATCATCGCACATCAGACGCCTAATCTCCAGAGCGCCGTGCCATCGAGATCCGACACCATCAATGTGTGTGATTAAGCACCACTCCTCCTCTTGTCACCTCCAGCCATCACTTGCTCCAAAACGATGCCCCCATGAGGGAAAACGCTACTAAGAACTCCATCATCGTCCGATCCGAGAGACCCAGATCTTGGGTTTCCCTCGGAGCATCCCGAGCCTAATGAAGCAAACTGCAACGACGATGCCTCGACAAGGGAACGGCATCTAAGACGCCGCCATCGTCTGCCATGACCGTAGTCGGCGCGATTTTCATCGGCAGTTGCTCCACCAGACGTGCGCCGCCAGCGCCGCTGATCCCTTCAACCGGAGTAAGCTCCAAAACGATGCCCTGAAGAGGGGTTACGACGCAAAAGCACCACCATCGCTCGATCCCAAGGAGATCTAGGGTTTCCCCTGGAGTTGCCCGTGCTGTCAAGGACCAGACAAGGGAAGAATCTCTGCAGATCCGCCCAGCTGCCGACGAGCCGCACCCACCATCGTGCCGATGACAATCCAGTGACCAAGGCCCACGCCTGGACCTAGATCCGGTCGTGCAGCCGCGAACCGATCTGGTCGTGCCGCCGCCGTCCCTAGCGACCCTGACGCACCAGACCATGAAGCCGCCTGTCGCGGGGGAAGAGAACCGCCGAAGGGCCACCACCACCCGCCGTGGCGTCCGGCCCGTCGCCACGCTCCGGCCCGAGGGCGCCGGCCTGCGCCAGCCCCACACGAGCGGGAGGACCACGAGTCCCCGCCGCCGCCGGTGACGGCAAGGCTTCGCCTAGCCGTGTCCTTGGGCGGTGGCGAGGGAAGACGAGGAGGAGAGGTGGAGTCCAGCGGCGATGGGATCTGGGAGCCTCCCGGCCGCCACGCGGGGGGCGACGCGGTGGACAGTAAAATCCGAAGAAACAATAGGAATAAAATTGTGATTAACATTGATGAATTTTTAACCCACGTGCAAATTTCATGATGGAATGGCACTCACGGAGATCTCAGGAAAAAACAAAACCAGTGCTCTAAAATGCTTCCAACTTTAGTTTTTTAATTCAAAAAATAATAAAACAAAAGAATATTTTGGAAGCATTTTGGAGCATCAATTCTTTTTGAATGATAAACCCCCTTTGTGTGACAAGTTTCTTATGTTATTCAACATATGTAACCATCATGATTGCACAGCCGAGATTGTCTTGCAGCTGATGAGTCTACCTTCTTTAGGGGATTGTCACTTGATTTACACCAACAATGGGAAGGTGTTAAGAATGAGGTGAGGAACCTATCACTAGTAGAAAAGGGGCCAATGGTTCAGGCCGGTCCAGCCCATTAGTCCCGGTTCAACCCAGAACCGAGACCAATGGGGGCATTGGACTCGGTTCGTGAGCCCCGGGGGCCGGCCGGACCACGTGGGCCATTGGTCTCGGTTCGTCTGGACCTTTTGGTCCCGGTTGGTGGGACGAACCGGGACCAATGGTCCTCTCTCCTGGCCCACCATCATTGGTCCCGGTTGGTGGCGTGAACCGGGACCAAAGGCTGCCCTTTAGTCCCGGTTCATGCCACCAACCGGGTCTAAAGGTTTGGTCGCCGTTGCGGTCAGAGTTTAGTCCCACCTCGCCAACCGAAGGGGAATCAGACCGGTTTATAAGCCCCTCCCTCTCTGTCTTGTTGAGCTCCTCTCAAAATGAAAATAGATGCCCTTGTACAGGAAATTTAACCTAAATTCATATTGAATTTCTCTGAAGTTAGTAGAAATTTATTATGAATTTAGGTTGAATTTTCTCTATAAGCGCATCTATGCTTATTTCTGAGTAGTTTTTTATATAGGCTTTTTTTCTTTTCTGCTATATTTATTTTTTTTCTTTTTATTTCTGAGTTGTAATAAGTCATTAAAAATAAGCATCTATGCTCATTTTTTAGTAAGTTAATCACAACTATTTTTTCTTCTATTTATTTCTGAATTGTAATAAGTCATTAAAAATAAGCATCTATGCTCACTTTTTTAGTAAAGTTAATCACAACTATTTTTGCTTCTATTTATTTCTGAGTA
>NC_041389.1:476934933-476937582 GCF_002162155.2 Triticum dicoccoides
GCCCTGCTGCACCTCGCCGTCGCCGTCGCCGGCCGTGAGCAACTTTATTTTATTTTTGTTAGATTGATTCTTTTTAGAATTTTTTGTATAGTTCATAGATTTATTTGTTAGATTAGGTTTGTAGTAATTTAGATATGTAGTTCATATTGTGTAATTAATTTGTTCATATTATGTTAGATTTTTTTTCTGTTAGTAGATTTTTTTTGTTAGATTTTGTTAGATTTTTTTATGATTTTTGTTAGATTTTGTTAGATTTTTTTGTAGTTCATAGATTTTTTTGTTGGATGTGTAGTAATTTAGATGTGTAGTTCATATTTTTTTTTCATATTGTGTAATTAATTTGTTCATATTGTGTTAGATTTTTTTCTGTTAATAGATTTTTTGGGTGATATTATTGTTGCATATGCATGTTTGTATGTTCATATATATGCAAAGATTGAATATGTCAAATTTTTATGATTTTTTTCTGTTCATAGAATCTTTATGATTTTTTTCTGTTGTAATT
This sequence comes from Triticum dicoccoides, assembly GCF_002162155.2. Taxonomy (NCBI): domain Eukaryota; kingdom Viridiplantae; phylum Streptophyta; class Magnoliopsida; order Poales; family Poaceae; genus Triticum; species Triticum dicoccoides. Next base: position 476,935,439 of record NC_041389.1, read on the forward strand.
TTGTTTATAGAATTTTAATGATTTTTTTGTTCATAGTATTTAGAAAAAGGAAAAAAATAAGAAGAGAAAGTGTTTAATATATATAGTTAGAAAAATACTAGTTTATTTTTAGTAAGTACTACTTTATTTTATTTACAGTAAGTGCTTCATATATAGTTGAACTAGCTAGTTGATTTAATAAACTAGTTTATTTTACTATATATAAAAGTAGTTTGTTTTAAGTAAGTGCTACTTTATTTATTTATAGTAAGTGTTTAGTAGTTGAACTAGCTAGTTGATTTAATTAATAAAACTACTTTATTTAACTATATATAGAAGTAGTTCCCGCATCGACGTCGGCGATGCCTATCCCGCATCCTCGTCGTCGTCGACTCGGCTGTGGAGGCTTGCTTGATCAGGGCCATGTTCGGGACTGGGCTCCGCCGGGCTGGTATTGGGAGGTGCTACCTTCCGGGGGACGTAGGTTGGTGAGGAGGCAGCCCGTTGTTGACCTGATCCTTGTTTGGTGGCGGTCGCGTGGGCCAGTGACGGTGCCGAGGCTTCCGGACACCGCGGAGGTGGTACGTCACCGTGTCAGCGAGGAGGACGAGCACGTCCGTCGCTACATGGTTGCATTGGAGGGGAGGTTCGACAATACCTGGCACGTTCTTCAGGGATCTCACTGGAGCTATGATCATGTGATGGTTCCTTATCTTTGGGTGTCCACCGCCCGCGTCGATACCCGTCGGGCGCTACGGTTCTAGTTGTATTAGTGATGCTATATTAGTGATAATATTCGACGATGTACGGACACCAAGAGATGATGTACTTTTGCTTATAATTATTGAATGCATGCTAATTTGAATACTACTTTATTTTATGATTTGGTTTTGCTTATTTTATGATTTGGTTTTGCTTATTGAATGCTCATATTGGATAAGTTCTCCTTCATTCCCGTGTGCTAGACAATTTGGTGTAATAATGCACTCGGGAATGAAAGGAGGAGCTACGTACATCACCGATAGTCAACCCGTGATTAATAATCTAGTTTAATATTTGAATTATGAACATAGGCCGGAAATGTCGTACTCGGACGACGAAAACCGCCCGGGGGAGTGCGACTGGTGCCACGTCGACCGAGGTATCTGCGACAGGTTCATTGAGCTGGACGAAGATCGTCGCTTCAGCATTAAGCTCGAGGAGACCTTTGATGTTCATACGGTACGCAACCGACGATAATAGTTTTTTTCGTAATTAATCATGACTTCAACTATTTTAATCATGACAATATTTTTCATATTTTCCAATTCGACTAGCTTATCCCATGCTTTGCAAGACGCTATGTCTTGGAGAGGATGGGTTTTGAAGACCATGAAAGTTTCGAAACCAAAAAATTATCCTAAGTACCAATCATGGTGTGGATTTTCAAGTAAAGGTGTACAATGCTCAGAGTGTAACCCATTTTGGTTGAAAAATTAGGAAGCACTTTGCAAGATGTATGGTCTTGATGAGGGTATGCTTGTCACCATGGATCTTGGTGATCCTACAATCGAGCAAGAGAGACCTTCGATTTGGGTCCTTGTGGATACACCTCCAATTCTTCCCTCATGTGAGCTTAACATAGTTATTAAGTAATTTATATTGTTTATTTCAAAATAGTTGACAACTTATCTCCATTGACAGCTTATTTTTATTCTTCAAAGAATGTGCGGAAGATGGTAGACAGAACCTACTACATCGAAGGCTCCGAATTAACTTATTAGGAGAAAAATCATCTAGTCGCATTTTATACTGATCTTGAGAATTACAATATCTACAATCAAACTCCTCAACATTATGGTCAATACGAACTAGTGCAGAACCGGGCAATAGCACCGGCTCGTAAGGCCCTTTAGTGTCGGTTCCATAACCGGCACTAAAGTGTGGTCACTAAAGCCCCCCCTCCCTTTAGTACCGGTTCAGCACGAACCGGTGCTAAAGGGCAACCACGTGGCACGAGCCAGCTCCGGGGGCCTAGAGCCCTTTAGTACCGGTTGGTAAGACCAACCGGTACTATAAGGTTTGGGGGTTTTAGTTTTATGATTTTTTTTTCATTTAATTTTGTATTTCCATTTTAATTCTTTTTCGTTTGCTGGTATTTTACGATACTACACATTGTACACGTT
>NC_041389.1:476937935-476943373 GCF_002162155.2 Triticum dicoccoides
TATATATAAATAGAATTTCTAGTAGAACCAATCATGCATATATATATCATCAATGTCTCACAAACCATCATATTAATTAATTCACACATACACACATGTATAGCTATATACAATTTCTCCTACATATGCATTGCCTTCGGAGCCAATGGCATTATAGCCTAATTGGTGCCTTCGGAGCACGATGACAATTGGAAGTGGTTTTCATGGGGGCGGTATCGGGTAATAGTATTCTCCCTTCGGATTTATGACCTGGTCGAGCAAAAATCCCGCTATTTCCTCTTGAAGTGCTTCTACGCGCTCCATTTCTAGGAGCTTCGCCCGCACCTCTCTGAACTGTTAAGAAGGAGATCAATATGCATGTGTATTAGTTGTGTGACTAGATATCGATAATGGTGTAAAAATTGTGAATAGTGTTTTGACAAGCGTACCCATTCCTGTCTTTGAGATTTGCTCCTTTCGGACGCCATCATGCGAATGTTCTCGCAAACGCAGAATGCACACAGATCAGTCCCCTGCGCCTGCTTCAGGGCCTTTACGAGAATGGAATTTGATCAGATAATAATTAATCAAGAATGATAATTAAAGAGATAGCAGCTAGCTAGCTAGCTAGTACTACTTAATTACTTACCTTGGGTCTTCCCCATTTAAGCTTTTCTTTCCATTCGCCGTCCGTGACCCTGATGAACCTTGCCCAAGCCCTGCCCGCCGAAAAAGAAAATGAATAAAGGGGTTATTAAATAGTTCATATCATGAAATGACGAACTAAATAGACCGAGATATATAGTTAATAATGATTGAAATTACCTGTTGACTATCCCAAACAAGATGTTATAGTCAGTTTTTTCTTTGAGTAGTGAGTCCAGTATTTCAACTGTTCCAGCGTCAACTTTAATGATACACAAGACCCAGTGATATCTGCATGCACACACGTTTGCATGTCTTAATTATGCGGGCATATGTAAGCAAAAACATGTAGCTAGCTAGTAGGCAAAAATAGAGAATTTGTAGTACAAGACAGTGTGACTCACTGGAAATTGTAAGGAAGTAGTATATCTTCATTGTATTTGAGGCGCTTCAAGAACTCTAGCATGCTGTCCTCTATGGCCTTTCGATGACGTTCATCTAATTTCCAAGTGTATTCATTAACGGTGTTTGGGTCAATGATCCCAATGCCATAGCGTCCACCTTTTCTCATTTCATACATCTTCATCCTGCATATAATACCACAGAAAAGAATATAGTGAGGATAATTACAGGTAATGATTGATCAAAAGGATCACTACAGCTAGCTTGAGACTTAAATTACAGAAAGAAATCACTTATAGACAATAGCAACTGATGATAGATTTGTCGAGTGCATCTTGATTGTATAACTGAAACAGTTCAGAATACTCAACGGACACAGCTTTCTCATGGTAGTAATGATCCTCCTTGACATTCACCATGAGGGACAATCGATCGGAAATCTTGGTAATGTCCATGTACCATTGATGCAATTCATACATTCTCGTTGGGAGGTTCTTGACCTTGTCTGGCTCGACCAAAGGTTGGCCCCGGACATATTTCCGTTTTATTTCATCCTTTCTAAGCACATGCATGGGCTCGATCTCGAGGAGTTGTCCAACAGTGATTTTGAGAACTTCATCCTGCATTATATGCTCCTCCTTTATTACCACATTGCCCACCTCAGGAACGTAAACTGTTTGCCCAGAATAATATTGGGCGCGCGTACTGTCATGTGTTGTTGGCACAACAAGCGAGGGGATCGATTGCGCCGCCTGTTCTCCCAGCTGGGGAATGGTTTTCCCGCATTTTTTGACAGCTGCTTCTTGTTTGCTCGATCCCGAGCTCGCCTCCTTACGTACACGTGCTCGATTTAACTTTCTGGTGTGGCGCTCATAGTCTGTGTCAACAGGCTTGGGAGCTGGTGGTTGAGCCATACGAATGAAGTGGTCAATCGTTTCCTCAGGCACTTTCTCCCTTGGCGGCGGTGGCGGTTTCGATGCAAAATGGGCTTCCACCTCGGCCTTCGATATGGCTGTGATTTCCTCCTCGGACCTGTCATAAGCCCTCTGCGGAAGAGGCGTGAGGCTTGGACCATATTTATATTGCTTGCCTCCGCCTGTACTTCCTGTACTACCTCGACTCGTACCACTACGCACCATAGCTGCGGGGTGTCTCTTTTGTGATTGCTGAGGCGGCGGAGACGGCTGACGGGGCTGAGTTGGACGAGGAGGAGTGGCCGCCTGAAGCTGTGCCGGACTTGGAGGAGGAGTGGCCTGAGGTTGTGCCGGACTTGGAGGAGGAGTGGATGTCTGACGCTGTGGCGGACTTGGAGGAGGAGGAGTGGCCTGACACTTTGTCGGACTTGGAGGAGGAGTGGCCTGACACTTTGCCGGACTTGGTGGACTTGCAGGAGTGGGAGACTGCTGACTCGGTGGCGGACTTCGACGAGGAGTCGGCTGACGCGGTGTCGATGGCCTTCGAATAATGATGCAATCCTTTTTCCATAGGATGATACAATGTTTGGCGTCTCCGAGAAAGCGCTCGTCGTTACCTCCAGGATAGTCAAGCTCTAGCTCCGAATATGGGTCCACCACCTCATCAACCAAGACACGAGCATAGCCCACTGGAATTGGGTTGCAATGGAAGGTTGCCTCAGGGGGATTTGTAAAAGCAATGGCGTCCGCCACCTTCATGGATATGTTCTTCATTTTGACATGTAGCTTGCAGCTAGTGTTCTCCGTGATGTCATCCACGGGGTATCTACCCAGCATTGCGTCGTCCGGGGCGGAACCCATGCCGCTTCTCGGCATGGATGGGGCGGTGCTATCCAATGCTGGACCATTCGCTAGCTGCTGCAGCTGCTGAGACCCCCTTTGCTGGGTAAGTGAGTCGATCTGCTCCTACTGCCGCTGGAATTTTACTACCAATTCTGCTTGACTTGCTTCTAGGCTTTGAAGGCGTTCATAGTCCCGCTTCCTCTGCTCCTCCTCCATCTTCCTCTTCTTCTCCTCCGCAATCTTCTTTCTCGCACGGGTTCTGTAGTCGTTGTTCCAGTCTGAGAACCCCTCATACCACGGAATAGCGCCCTTGCCTCGTGTTCTTCCCGGGTGTTCAGGATTTCCCAGGGCACGCGTAAGCTCGTCGTTCTCTCTGTTGGGCTGGAACACCCCCGATCGTGCCTCTTCTATTGCAACAAGTATCGCATCGTCGGCTCCCTTCAGACTTGTCCTCGTCGAAACATTGCCTGTCTTCGGGTCCAACTCCCCCCCATGCGCATAGAACCAAGTCCTGACCCTGGGGGGCCAGCTCTTAGTAACCGGAGTGGCACCTCCATCCTCCATCTCTTTCTCAGACTTATCCCAGTTAGGCATTGCCACCGCATAGCCACCTGGCCCCAGCTTATGGAACTTATCCTTTTTTCGGCATTCTTCTTGTTTATTCCCGACCGTTCCTTAGCTAATTCCGAATCCTTGAATTTCACGAAATCGTCCCAATGAGCACGTTGGTTCTCTAGTGTTCCCTCGAATACCGGAGTCTTCCTTCCTCCCTTGACGTACTTGTCCCATTCACGATTCTTGTGGTTCTTGAATGCAGCCGCCATCTTCCTAAGAGCAGCGTCCTTGACTTTCTGCACATCTGCTTCTGTGAAATGATCTGGTAGGGTGAAATGTTCCATGAGAGTATCCCAAAGTAGATCTTTTTGATTCTTGTCGACAAAAGTAACATCTGGACATGGAGCAGCGTCCTCTTTGCCTTTTTGTCTTTTGTCTTTTGCTGGCTCTCTCCATTCTTGAAGGGAGATCGGGAGTTGGTACTTCACAAGAACTCCGCACTGACGAATGAACTTGTCCGCAATCTTCTTAGGCGCTAATGGTTCGCCATTAGGTCTGACTGCCTCGATATTGTACTTTACGCCCTCCTTCAACTTTTTGTTCGGGCCTCGTTTCGTCCTTTTGCCTGAAGATTTGCTCGATCCGGATGGCTAAAAGAACAAAGATCGATTCGTTAATATATTTTCAAGTCATTTAAAACATGTGATGATCACCAGATACCTGCTTATATAAATATATATACCTCGCCGGTCTTTGTTGTTTCAGGATCAACATGTTCTTCGTCATCGTCATAATCGTAGTTCATGACTTCATCAATTCGGTCGTCGCGATCGAATATCATATCACCCTCTCCGGTGTTGTTTAGAAATTCGGAGCCGTCATAATATTCTTCATTCTGATCATCATTTGGCCCACGTATCATATCGAATATGGTTTGTTCTCCCTCTCTGTCGGTATTGTCTGCCATAGCTTTTATTTAACTAATTCAAAAGAAATATAAAAAAATTTAGTATTCAAATTATATCGTCTCGAATAATAGATATAATCTCGAATACTTCGTCTAGAATAATAGATATAATCTCAAATACATCGTCTCGAATAATATATAATATTGAATAGTACATCACTGGCTAGCTAATTAAAGATCGAATACTACAGAAGAATCTAGGACACTCGCGGTTCCTGCGGCGCGGGCGGTGGACACCCAAAGAAAAGGAACCCTCACAGGATCATAGCTGAAGTGAGATCCCCGAAGATACTGCCAGGTATTGGAGAACCTGCCGCCCTCTAACGCAACCATGTAGCGATGGACATGCTCGTCCTCCTCCCTGACACGGCGACGTACCACCTCCGGCGGGGCCGGGTCCCTCCGCACCGAAACTGGCCCACGCGAACGCCACCAAACGAGATCAGGGTCGACGACGGGACCCGGGGCCGGGTTCCTCATCAAGCGGCGCGCCCCTCCAGGCAGCACCTCCCAGTGCCAGCCCGGCGGAGCCCAGTCCCGGACATGGGTCGGCTGGACGTCGTCGCAGACGGGTCGATGGCGAGGATGCGGGCCGGGCATCGTCGAGAACAAATACTAGCTATATGCCCACAAAAAGTAACAAAATTTTAATGATTGGATTTTGATAACTAAAATTTCTAACATTTCTATATAACACTAATTATGCTAATCTAAATAATCTAAATAACACTAAAATTTCTAACATTTCTAACATTTCTATATAACACTAATTTCTAACATTTCTATATAACACTAATTTCTAACTGATTAAACACTAATTATATCCATCTAACATGCATTCATACATATATAATAGTGAACTAATTAAACACTAATTAAACATACAAAATACGTGTGTGTGTGTACTAATTAAACACTAATTATCTAAACTAATTAAACATACAAAATAATAATCTAAATAATCTAAATTAATTAAAGACTAATTATCTAAACTAATTAAACATGCTTGTGTGTGTGTGTGCGGGCTCGGGGAGGGCTCACAGCGGGCGAGACGACGGCGAGGCGAGGCGACGGCGAGGCGACGGCGAGGCGACGGCCGGGGCGGCGACGGGGACGGGGACGGCGCGACGGGG
>NC_041389.1:476944038-476975249 GCF_002162155.2 Triticum dicoccoides
GACGGGCCCGGGGCGGCGACGGAGACGAGGGCGGCGACGGGGACGGGGCGGCGACGGGGACGGGGGCGGCGACGGAGACGAGCGGCGACGGAGACGATCGAGGGCGGCGGCGACGGCGACGAAGACGGAAACAGAGGAACGAACAGAGAGGGAAACTGAAATTTTCGTAGCCGTTGTATATATAGATGGCACCTTTAGTACCGGTTGGATCCACCAACCGGTACTAAAGGCCTGTTTTGGTCAGGCCAAGCGGCGGGAAGCGACCCCCTTTAGTACCGGGTGGTGGCACAAACCGGTACTAAAGGCCCCCCTTTAGTACCGGTTTGTACCACGACCCGGTACTAAAGGGGGTGCGCTGGCGCAGGTGCGGTGCGACAAGTTTAGTCCCACCTCGCTAGCCGAGGGGCGACCGCACTGGTTTATAAACCCCCGTGCGGTCGCTCTCTCGAGCTCCTCTACAAAGCAGGCTTACTGGGCCTACGTGTTCTTTGCAGCCCTGTGGGCCCACTTGGCCTTTGCGGGCCTGCATCCTGGCCCAACGACAGGTTGGGTTTCTAGTCATATGCAGGCCGCTCTGGCCTAGTAGGCGGGCTTATTTTATTTTATTTTTTGCTTTATTTATTTTTGTGTTGTTTTTTTGTGTATTTAGAGTTTCTTTGTGAACATTTTTGTTTTAGGTACAAAAAATTACAAACTTTCTGTTAGTGCCCGTAGTTTTCAAGTTTGAATAGTTTAAATTTTGAATTATTTGAAATTAGTGTGGATCACTAGTTTGTGAATAACTTAACTTTAAAAATCAGTAAAGGCATGAAAGAATTTGTTTGCACATAAAATTTCTTCGCGTTTCAAATGCCAAAACACATAACTACCCTAACTATTACAGAGATTCCCCTCTCGGTGCGAAACACAGAAGAAAGTGATGATAGCTAGTGAAGCCGATCACATCCCAGATCTTTGGGTGTGAAACTTTTTCTTCGCGTGTGTCCCTTTGCGCCATAACCATGGAAAATCTTCATCATTTAACAGGATGCTCGGGTCAATATTCACTGTGAATGGAGCAATTTCATCAAAGTTTTCATAATCTTCTGACTTGTCTGTCTTGTCATCCACTCCCACGATGTTTCTCTTCCCAGAAAGAACTATGTGCCGCTTTGGCTCATCGTACGATGCATTCGCTTCTTTATCTTTTCTTTTTCTTGGCTTGGTAGACATGTCCTTCACATAGAAAACCTGTGCCACATCATTGGCTAGGACGAATGGTTCGTCTGCATACGCAAGATTGTTGAGATCCACTGTTGTTATTCCGTACTGCCGGTCTTCCGTTACCCCGCCTCGTGTCATATTGACCCATTTGCACCGAAACAAAGGGACCTTTAAACCACATCGATAGTCAAGTTCCCATATGTCCTGTATATAACCATAATATGTTTCCTTTCCCGTCTTGGTTTCTGCATCAAAGCGGACACCACTGTTTTGGTTGGTGCTCTTCTTATCTTGGGCGATCGTGTAAAATGTATTACCATTTATCTCATACCCTTTGAAAGTCATTATATTCGAAGATGGTAACTGGGACAACAAGTACAGGTCATCTTCAATAGAGGTGTCATGCATGGTACGTGTCTGCAACCAGCTGGCGAAACTCCTGGTTTGTTCACGCGTAATCCAGTCATCAGACCGCTCTGGGTGTTTGGAGCGTAGCAAATTCTTGTGTTCATCCATATACGGAGCCACCAAGGCGGAATTCTGTAGAACTGTGTAGTGTGCTTCAGTGAGAGAATGTCCGTCCATACATATTATTTGTTCCCCTCCTAGCGTGCCTTTTCCATCCAGTCTGCCCTTATGCCGCGATTCAGGAACACCAATCGGCTTAAGGTCAGGAATAAAGTCAATACAAAACTCAATGACCTCCTCATTTTGATGGCCCTTGGAGATGCTTCCTTCTGGCCTAGCACGGTTATGAACATATTTCTTTAAGACTCCCATGAGCCTCTCAAAGGGGAACATATTGTGTAGGAATACAGGACCCAAAACGTTAATCTCTTCGCACAGGTGAACTAGGACGTGTGTCATGATGTTGAAGAAGGATGGTGGGAACACCAATTCGAAACTGACAAGACATTGCACCAAATCATTCTGTAACCTTGGTATGATTTCTGGATCGATTACCTTCTGAGAGATTGCATTGAGAAATGCACATAGCTTCACAATGGCTAATCGAACATTTTCCGGTAGAAGCCCCCTCAATGCAACCGGAAGCAGTTGCGTCATAATCACGTGGCAGTCATGAGACTTTAGGTTCTGGAACTTTTTCTCTGCCATGTTTATTATTCCCTTTATATTTGATGAGAAGCCAGACGGTACCTTAATACTGAGCAGGCATTCAAAGAAGATTTCCTTCTCTTCTTTGGTAAGAGCGTAGCTTGCATGACCCTGATATATGCCGTCTTCTCCGTGCATATGTTGCTGGTCCTCCCGTGCCTCAGGTGTATCTTTTGTCTTCCCATACACGCCCAAGAAGCCAAGCAGGGTCACGCAAAGATTCTTCGTCACGTGCATCACATCGATTGCGGAGAGGACCTCTAGGTCTTTCCAATATGGCAGGTCCCAAAATATAGATTTCTTCTTCCACATGGGTGCGCGTCCGTCAGCATCCTTTGGAACAGGTTGTCCGCCAGGACCCTTTCCAAATATCACCTTCAAATCCTTGACCATATCATGTACATCAGCACTAGTACGGTGGCGAGGCTTCGTCCGGTGATCCGCCTCACCTTTGAAATGCTTGCCTTTCTTTCTTACGGGATGCCTGCTCGGAAGAAATCGACGATGTCCTAGGTACACATTCTTCTTACAACTATTCAAATATATACTGTCGGTATCATCCAAACAATGCGTGCATCCGTGGTATCCCTTGTTTGTCTGTCCTGAAAGGTTACTGAGAGCAGGCCAATCATTGATGGTCACGAACAGCAATGCCTTTAGGTCAAGTTCTTCCTGTTTGTGCTCATCCCATGCACGTACACCTGTTCCATTCTATAGTTGTAAGAGTTCTTCAACTAATGGCCTTAGGTACACATCAATGTCGTTGCCGGGTTGTTTAGGGCCTTGGATGAGCACTGGCATCATAATGAACTTCCGCTTCATGCACAACCAAGGAGGAAGGTTATACAAACATAGAGTCACAGGCCAGGTGATATGGTTGCTGCTCTGCTCCCCAAAAGGATTAATGCCATCTACGCTTAGACCAAACCATACGCTCCTTGCGTCATCTGCAAACTCCTTCCCGTACTTTCTTTCGATTTTTCTCCACTGCGACCCGTCAGCGGGTACTCTCAACTTTCCGTCTTTCTTACGGTCTTCTCTATGCCATCGCATTGCCTTGGCATGCTCTTTGTTTTGGAACAAACGTTTCAACCGTGGTATTATAGGAGAATACCACATCACCTTGGCAGGAATCTTCTTCCTGGGGCGCTCGCCGTCGACATCACCATGCTCATCGCGGCTGATCTTATAGCGCAATACACCACATACCGGGCAAGCGTTCAAATCCTTGTACTCACCGCGGTAGAGGATGCAATCATTAGGGCATGCATGTATCTTCTGCACCTCTAACCCTAGAGGGCAGACAACCTTCTTTGCTTCGTACGTACTCTCGGGCAATTCGTTGTCCTTTGGAAGCATATCCTTTATCATTACCAGCAACTTTCCAAATCCCTTGTCAGATACACCATTCTCTGCCTTCCATTGCAGCAATTCCAGTGTGGTGCCCAGCTTTTTCTTGTCACCTACGCAATTCGGGTACAACAATTTTTTGTGATCCTCTAACATGCGCTGCAACTTCTTCTTCTCCAAATCACTTGCGCAGTTTCTCTTTGCATCGGTAATGGCCCGACCTAGATCATCAACGGGCTCATCTGATGCCTCTTCTTCAGCTTCTTCCCGCATTGCCGGCTCAGCTTCTTCCCGTATTACCGGCTCAGCTTCTTCCCCCATTGTTGTATCATCGTATTCAGGGAACCCTTGGCCAGGATAGCTGTCGTTGTCCTCTTCTTCTTCATTGTCTTCCATTATAACCCCTCTTTCTCCGTGCTTGATCCAAACATTATAGTGGGGCATGAAACCGGACTCAAACAGGTGGACGTGAATGGTTCTTGACGTAGAGTAATTGCGATCATTCTTACAGCCAGCACATGGACAAGGCATAAAACCATCCGCCCGCTTGTTTGCCTCAGCCGCAAGCAGAAAAGTATGCACGCCCTCAACAAACTGGGGAGAGCATCGGTCATCGTACATCCATTGCCGGCTCATCTTCATTACACAACACCGAATAGACCAAATTAATACAAGTTCATACATAAAGTTCATACAACACTTAAATGCAACAAACAAATAACTCTCTAGCTAAAGCATTTAAATGCAACAACAAATGCGATCAAGATCGCAACTAAGGTAACAATTGATCCAACAGCATAATGATACCAAGCCTCACTATCGATGGCATATTTTCTAATCTTTCTAATCTTCAAGCGCATTTTCTCCTTCTTGATCTTGTGATCATCGACGACATCGGCAACATGCAACTCCAATTCCATCTTCTCCCCCTCAATTCTTTTCAATTTTTCTTTCAAGTACTTGTTTTCTCTTTCAACTAAATTTAACCTCTCGACAATAGGGTCGGTTGGAATTTCCGGTTCACATACCTCCTAGATAAAAATATCTATGTCAACTTGATGGGCATAATTTGTCATAAACACGAAATGCAACAAATAGTTTTAAAAGAGAATATACCACATCCGAATCATAACAAGGACGAGGGCCGACGGGGACGGATATCAAAACCATGGCACTATGTATAACAAAGAACGTACGGGTAAGATAATTATTATACGAGTAACTATATATCCAAATCACACAAACATCAATTTTTTTTATAAAATTTCATGAACAAGAGGCTCACAACAAGGTGGTGCCGGCGACGGGACGATGCGGGCGATCGACGGTGGTTACGACGGAGATTTAGAAGGCACTAAGTAAACCACACCTACATATGCAAACTAAGTGTTATTTTGACCTCAAATTGCATATAAATCAAATACTAGCACATATATATATTTCCTCCCAAATTACTAAACTCACAAATTAATAACTATATAAAGCATTGCAAGAGCTAATCTAGCAATGAGAGATGAAAGGACAAAGTTGCTAACCTTTGTGATCACTTGAATGGATGGGGGCCTTCAAATCTTGACAAATTTTAGGCAAAATGTGTGATGAGCTTGAGGGGAGAAGAGGAAGAACAGAGAGGAGAGGAGAGGGGAAAGGGGGGAGAACAGAGCGAGCTGGACGAAGGGTTTATATGCAGGAGGACCTATAGTACCAGTTCGTGGCACGAACCGGTACTAAAGGTGCTGGAGGGGGCCCAGACTGACAACATCCTACCACCACCCTCATTAGTACCGGTTCGTGGCACGAACCGGTGCTAAAGGTTAGCCACGAACCGGTACTAATGAGAGCGGCCCGGCTAGCCGTTGGAACCGGCAGTAATGTATACATTTATGCCGGCTCTAATACAAACCGGCACTAATGTGCTTCACGTTTGACCCTTTTTCTACTAGTGACGTGCCACTAGTGCACGTGTTGAACTACGGTAACTACCATGGAGATACCCTGGTAAGATTATTTTTTACTATATTACAACATCCGTGCATCTTTTTGCATACTTCTAAAACTATAGTACATCATTGCTAACTACGAAGTTATTACTATGTTTTTCAACAGATAATCCCGAATGATTGTGTGCCTCATCTGATGTATACGCATGGTAGCCTTCATGTTTTGAACATACAACCAGGTCATCCTACGAATCTCAACTGTCCATACCGGATTTCTAAAAGAAGTGGAGACATAACAATCCGCGAATGGAAAAAAATGTATGGACAATCGTAAGGAGCTTCTTGGAAGCAACAAGCAGCGAAGGGCAAGAATTGGAGACAGGATGATCGCCATTCTTCATAATGGAGAGTCAGGGTCTATATTGTTTTATGCTATTTTACCATAAGGGTGTTTAGATCCTACCTGATACTGATGATCATGTGCTAAGAACAATTATGTAGGGTTGGGTTCGATCACTATGAGGATGATGATCGTATGACTTATTATTAATAACGAGTAGAAGTTGTATGATGATGCATAGGACTTGTTATTATATATGATGATGTATGATGCGAGCATGCATGAGCATGTTATATCAGCGGGTGAAATGAACATAGCAGCAGCGTTGATAAACCAAGGACGAAGATATAAGAGAGGACACTTCTCTCTATTAGCTAGCTAATAACAACCTTAAAATAACCCCCAAAACCCCTAAAGCAGCCACTTTTGTAAAAAAAACATTGACTTTTGGTCCCGGTTGGTGCCACCAACCGGGACCAAAGGCCCCCCTGACTGGGCTCGACGGATCGGCCACGTGGAGGCACATTGGTCCCGGTTCGTGTTTGAACCGGGACTAATGGGTGGAGGTATTTGTAACGACCCATTAGTCCTGGTTCATGAACTGGGACTAATTGGTGTTTTTCTACTAGTGTATGCACACTTGGTGATGGTAATGAGGTTTACTAGGGCTAGACAAGAAACTTGTTTCTACAACTAAATCAATATATGATATGATGGCATGAGATTATAGGGAAGGAATTATAGTTGCATCTGGAAAGCTAAAACCCCTCAATACCAATTATTCAAAGATGTTGTGTGACTAGTGATGTTATAAAAGGAGAAAATGGAATGGTAATCCTAACTATTCATGTTGTGATCAATATGAGTCTGCTCGGCATCTTTTTCTTTTCTTGTGTCAAGTGGGATGTGGGTAGAGTTGTATGGCTTACTGTAGGCTCGGTTTTTGGTACTAATCTATGCCCCAATAATATTTGGCAATATTAGCCATGGATTTATGCTTTCTATCATAATCGTGAATGTTTATTTACTATTAGTTTGGTTGTTGTTGTTGTCTGAGCTATTTGGAACCGACGCAACAAAGCTAGAAGACTCTTGAGCATCATGCATCACTGCACAAATCTTCATCATTGCCACCGCGTTGATCTTCAGCAATCCTCCACCTTCCCTCGGAGCATCCATATCCTCGAATTTTTTAGTACCTTTGAAGACAGCATGGAAGCACAAACAACAAATACAGTCTCAAAAGGAGTTCGCAGAATCTTATTCTCGAAGGTGGGCATTGATCTGCAAGTACTACTGAAGTCTTTCTTCTGGGGTCATTATGGACGTGAGGTATGTCCTACTCCCCCTTCTTACGAGCTTGAAATACCCATACTAGTTGTAGTAGTGAGCATGTGTTATATATCTAGGTGGGGGTAGGTCTTGAAAATAATTATAAAGTTTGTGTTCACTTGGCTAAATTAGTTAAGTAGCTATTCCTCTCTTACATTTAGTTAACCAAGACTTGTTGTGGGGCCAATTTTATAAGAAGCGATGATAACAAGATAATCATAGAGCACAAGATAGTATTTTGAAAAAACTTGGCTATCGAGAAATTTGTGTTAAATTAGCTAGTATTAGAGATTCAATAGTTCTTGCGGATGGAATTGTCTAGAGGAATTAAGTTAGAGGTGATTGAGATTATTACACGCCAAAATTGTTGTGCAAAATTACATAAAAATATTGCTCTATGCTTGCCTTACCGAACCATTAATGCTCCTATTGAGAAATGCTAACAGCTCCGCTGGCCTATGAACGATCTACCAAAGTTTAACATGGATTTAGTCTATTGAGTTGGTTAATGTTTAGTAACAAAAACGTTATAATGGTTTAATTTTTGGCTTCATTGAGTGGATGCATTTCTGTGAAAAGATGGGTACTCCTCTGTGCAATGATCATACACACATATGGATAAAACCCAATATCGGTCATGAGTGTTGTCTTCCCCACAACAATAACTCAGATGCAAGTTCACACTTTTTGACATGGTCTTGTAACTTAAAACAAGAGTTTCGGCAGCGAATGAAAGAAGGAGCAGTATTGCGCCTTGGTGAGGTGACATTCGTGGATGTTAGTGAGTTACTCTAGCACCGCGCTTTCTTTGACTTGCTTCTCGCGTCTATAATTATCTTTTCATTACAAAGTTCTTCCAAAGTGTTCCTAGCAAGAAAGTGGTAGCTAGACAAAATATAGTTATTGATAGTTGACTACTTTGACCAAGTTAACAAAGACTTCGTTTTAATTGTCTTGGCCTAACAAGCTTGCATAATAACCATTGTCTCCACTACAACTATGCTAAGTGTTCAGGTGAAGAAAGCAGTGGGCTATCTAGGAGTATAAAGCGTATGTGAACCAAAATCTTCTGTTATTTCGGTTTAAACACCGAGTTCCTTATGATATTGTTTCTTGCTCGAGGACTAAGATTTAAGCTTGGGGAGGTTGATCAGTTTATTTTGCAGTCATTTTTACAGTGTTTAAACTGAATAATCCTTATTTTTGAGATAATCACTTCGATTTGATTTACTAAAGACTAATGAATGCAAAGATTGCAAATCTCTTTTTTTATTTTGTTCCCTACATGAATGGGTCATGTTAGGTGCAGAATCAAGCTATAAATGGAACATAATAAGCGTGGTGATCAATCTCGATCAAAAGGAGGCGCACGCCAGAGTCCAGAGGAGACGAAGTCTGGTTCGATCATGAGCGCTCGTATCAGCGCTCGTACCTGCTGCCACCATCTTCTCGATCTCCTCCCTGACGACTTTCGTGAAGGCACCTGGGGTCAATTCGCATCAAAGGCGCCCCAAAACCCTATTCCACCTATCTGAAGCATATAACAGAAAGGAAAACCCTACAACAAGAGGAGTTTCTCATTCATCAAGTCAACCCTACGCAGTCGACGCCACCATTCCCATCTACAACAACCATCACCATCTCCATAGTCCCCATCTCCATAGCCATTACACTTGAAATTGAGAAAACATCGCAATCTGCCTGCATTTAAGACTATAATCATTCATCTTCAAGTATCAATCTATGTCTTGTATTTACAATTCATCTGCGATGTGCAAGTAATCCTCTGAGGCTAGCTAAGGGCTCAGGCCTAGCATCACAGCTCCATGACCGTGCTTACGGTGGGAATATATCCCACCCGTCTGCTGCCACTCTGACATGACATAGAGTGATGGTTGGGGCAACTTTTGAAAGATCCATCCTCAACATGGTGACTGGAACACCGCTTCATGCCTGGTTTGAAATGTTGTGTTCTGATCTTTAGTGGTCGGGCTTAGCAACGATGAACTTGCATGATTAACGTGTTGAAGGTGTTTTCTCCTTGCTAATGTGATG
This sequence comes from Triticum dicoccoides, assembly GCF_002162155.2. Taxonomy (NCBI): domain Eukaryota; kingdom Viridiplantae; phylum Streptophyta; class Magnoliopsida; order Poales; family Poaceae; genus Triticum; species Triticum dicoccoides. The sequence continues at coordinate 476,953,375 of NC_041389.1, forward strand.
GCCTTTAGTGGTTGGCTGCCACAAACATGATGAAAATCATTTACCTTACCATCTCCGACCGGAGATGGCGACTGCGGGCAAGGACGTTTATCCTTTCTTGAAGGTGTCGTTGCGCAAGAAGCCAACTTAGTCATAGGTTTAAATTCATATCTTATAATGATTCTAACATAGTCTCCTATGCTATGTACTTCTTGGTTGTGACTTTGGACTTGTCATGTTGCATCAACTTTAATAAAAATGACTATGTGCATCACAATGATGCAGAGGTCAAGGGTTTCAACCTTCTTTTCAGAAAAATTGAGATTCTCTATTAAGTAATATGGATACAATTTGGTTATATTTACGTTTGTCAGATGAACCTTAAATATTGTGTCGATCGTTGTCAAACCTGAGTTACTTATCGATCGATGCTCCTCCTAGCGTAGCAAAACAGATTGGATCCGAGGAAACAAACAGAGGTGATTCCCGGGGTGTTCTCCCTTTTGTTGCCATTCTCTATCAACTCCTCTTCTCATGACGGCCTCGCGGCTATCGATGAGTAGGAGTGTCGATGGAGCCCCGTGTTGAGGGTGTCTTTTATCTATGTTTAGGCCTTAGTCGTTAGAGTTTCGGTCGGCTGGCAGTGTGGCTTTGACAACAATGACAATGGCAGCGAATAAGTCTGCTCGAGATCTTCCCTTGACAACGTAGCTTCCTTCCTCATCAGTGGTAGATCTAGGAGCTCGTGTGTTCACGTATTATTAAAGACCATATTATTTCTACGTAGCCAAATCGATCAAAATAAAGCTACAAACATGTTTAAGTATCATCGCAAAACCGAACTTCATTTCTGTTTTCGGCGTCAAGCTTGCTGTGTGTATTACTGTTGTGGAATATGCTACCGCATTTTTGCAGCCCAAGGTTCTTTGTAGCGATGGCTGGTGATGCAGCTTTGCATCATGGCAGAGTCCCGGCCATCCAATGTGTAGCCGCCCATTGGCAGAATCTATTCCAACCTCTATGTTCCAAGCCTTGGGACCAAAAAGAAAGAATGGATCTTCCCACCCACGACTCCGATGTGTTTGGAGAAGGAATTTGACTTTATGCCATGATCAGGTTGCGATGCCTTCTATCCATGGTCCTGTGACCCTGCTCATGTTCCTCGGTTGGCCGCGGGGGGCATGGAATTGCGAGATTTCCCAACGCCACCACGCAAAGATCTCACTGCCACATGCTCGATGTTAACGGGAGAAGCGAGCTAGCTCACGTGGAGGCGCTCGGGTCCGTCTGGTGCTCGCCGTGGACCAAAGAAACCGGGCATCTTTCTTGTCCCAGTACAGTAGACCGGGGATGCATTGGGCCGAGCAGATCGATCTCCCAGCTGGAATATAATCTGCATAAAGCATGGTTTCAGATTTCCCCCTTCAAATTCTGATTTGTGTGAACCTCCTTTCTGAAATGCATCTTGTCAGCTTACTTAGGGCGAATTTCTGCTAGGTATAGCTCAAGATCATTCTAGGGTTCTAACGACATAAAGTTCGCTGCTTCACGTACGTGTTGAATTCTTTTCGTCAGCTCGCTTCTGCTGTGACCTAGCAACCTCGCAGCATGCACGGAGATTACTACCACGGACGTACACGCAGCCACAGCGTGCAGTCTACATCAAATTGGATCCGAAATCTGCCAATGGAACCTCTCAGATTCCAGGCACCAACTTGCGGGACTGGAATCCAGGCCGTCTCTACATCACTTCAGCCAGGATTCAGAATATTTGCTCCTTTCCCGCAGCCAAAAAGGGCACCCAATCCTGATGTGCCATAGATTATTCTCTCGGCTCGATCGATCGTATGCCAATCCGCCACCCTAGCTAGCCTATCTCTCTATCTAGTATCTCGCTCGATCGATAGCGCGGGCACCAACAAGAAAGGCGAATTTCTGAGCATGGCCCTGATCGCTACTGCACCCTCCAAGAGGCATGAGCATCTGCTTATCACGTCGATCGGATAGAGCAGCTCGAGAGAGTGCAGACGTAGTCACCGGCTCGTCGCCATGTTGCCCATCGGCCCTGAAGGCGCCACGTTGTTGCAGTGGCCGGAAACGCTAGCTGTTCGACTTTGGAATCTTACCGCAATAAATATGGTCGAAGCCCGTAGTAGAAACCTGACACTTTGCTGCAAGTTGCAGGGGCATCAGGGCTTGATGCAGCAAGGGGGAAACGCGGGGAAGGCCATTATAAAGCAGCTGGTTTCCCATATAGTAGTAGTTTTGTCCATGTGGCTTCACTTGTTCATTTACTTCACCATATGAGTTTGTCATAAGAAAGCGCAGACTCTCACACTAACACTTTCTCCTGAATAAGTAAATTTACCGGTGGAGGGATGTACTGGTGAGCAATCTGATGGAGTCATGTACCTAGGGTAGGGTCACAGACCTGATCTAAGTACCCTGCCCAAGGACACCCTTAGAAGAGGTCACCTTCCAGTCGACCAACGAGGGATTCACTCGACTGACTTGAAGGACTCGACCACGAAGACTCACTCGACTACCAGGAGGTCAAAAGGCACTCTGCACTGCAACGGCCTGTAGTTAAGTAGACTTTATGATAGTTAAGACACTTTATGTGGGACGTTACCAGTAACGCCCCGGACTAAATACACCTTAAACCCTTCATTACGTGGGCTGGCTGGGGTCCTGGCGCACTCTATATAAGCCACCCCCTCCACAGGCAGAAGGGTTCGGCATCCTGTAATTCATATACACATAATCCACTCGACCGCCTCCGGGCTCCGAGACGTAGGGCTTTTACTTCCTCCGAGAAGGGCCTGAACTCGTACATCTCTTGTGTTACAACCTCTCCATAGCTAGGACCTTGCCTCTCCATACCTACCCCTCACTCTACTGTCAGACTTAGAACCACGACAGTTGGCGCCCACCGTGGGGCAGGTGTTTTAGCGATTTTGTGGAGAAGTTGCGGTTCTTCCGAGTACTTTCATCATGATGACTGCTGGAGTTTTGGTTGAGGGTCGAGAGATCCGTCTCGGTACTCTCACCTTCGTCGCCGACGACTCCGCCTGGCTCCAGGAGGCTCCACTCGACGTCGATGCGCTCCCCGTCCGCGGTGCGACGCATTTTCGCGCATGTGTCCGCGGCGTTCTGCTGCGGCAACCGTCGACTCCGTATCGGTCGACTCTCCCATCGACCACCCTCCCGGTCTCCCGCCAGCGCAAGCGCTCGGGCCGGTCGAGGCTTCAGCGGTGGGTGAGGCACGCGGTGGCTCGCCAGACGGCCACCACCCAAGTTGCGGCAATCGAGCCCGATGAATCTCTCTACGGCCTGTTCGATCTGTCGACTGGCTCCGTAGAGACTGCATCCGAGTGCGATAGCAGTGATCCAGCGGCGGAAATCCTGATGGTCGACGGGCCCCGCAGTCCCCCTGGCTTCGCCCGTGATGGTGGGGCAGGCGACGGAGGCGACCCCGCATGAGACCACGAAGAATACCAGCCCGAGCCACTCGACTCTCTGCAAAGAGAGGAACTTCGCCGCAGGAACGTGGATGTCCTGCGTACTCCCATCGCAGGAGAAACCCCCGAGGCTCGCGCCTTGGAGGAGGCTCGTTTAGCCAATTTGGCCGAACGCACTCGACTGGAGAATCTTCAGCGAGCACTCGACGAGCGCGCGCGGCAACGAGTTCCCGACACCAGTCGACGTCAACTCTTCCCGCCGACTCAGGTATATCGAACCCCAATCCAGAATTTAGCAGCTGCAACCCGTATAGCAGAGTCCATCCAGCCCTCTCAGTCGGAAGCTGGCAGAGGCTTGATGCAGATCAGGGATTTTCTCCGGGCAGCAGGAGATCAGAATTCGACCGTGTCACAGTCGCGCAACAGAATTCACAGTCGATCCGTCGCTGCGAATACGGTCCAGTCGGCTCACAGCCCCAGATCGCCTCCGCGGCGTGAAGGGCGCGAGAATCGGCGAGACCAATATGGTGACTGACTCGACCGAGATGATAGGCGTCGAGTGCCCAATTCCCCTCCGAGGGGTGGGTCTTACGCTCCTCGGCAGCAAGATGACAGACGTCAGCTCAGTGCGGGGCGAAGAGTTCCAGTCGACCCCAGAGAACCAGGCTTTGATGCGCGATCCATTATCGTGCAAGGTTTAGTCGACCGGAACAGAGCCCATCGAGGTGGACTCGACAGAGATGCGCCCACAAGTAGTCGAGTGCATGTTTCTGGTCCTGAATGTTTCAGCAGAGCTATCAGAGCCGCAGTTATCCCTCCCAATTTCAGGTTGGCAACAGGAGTCAGCAAGTTCACTGGTGAGTCTAAGCCTGAAACTTGGCTTGAAGACTACCGAGTGGCGGTTCAGATTGGTGGTGGGAACGACGAGGTGGCCATGAAGCATTTGCCCCTCATGCTGGAAGGTTCTGCCAGGGCATGGTTGACTCAATTACCTCCTAGCAGCATTTACACTTGGGAAGATCTGTCCCGAGTGTTCATCAGAACGTTTGAAGGAACTTGCAAGCGACCGGCTGGATTGACGGAGCTGCAAGTCTGCGTGCAGAAGAACAATGAGACTCTCAGGGAGTATATTCAGAGATGGATCACTTTGCCCCATACTGTGGAGAATGTGTCTGATCATCAGACAGTCTGCGCCTTTAAGGATGGTGTCAAGAATAGAGAATTGAGTTTGAAATTTGGTCGAACCGGTGACATGACCTTGAGTCGGATGATGGAGATTGCTACCAAGTACGCCAACGGCGAAGAAGAAGACCGACTCCGAAGCGGCAAGCACAAGCCGAGTCAGTCGGAAAAGGGAAACACCAGTCGGAAACAGAAGCGGAAGGCTGAACCGGCAGCTCCTGGAGAGGCTCTGGCCGTGACTCAGGGAAAGTTTAAAGGGAAACCAAAAGGATCCTGAAACCCTAAGAAGGTAAAGGATAAGGAAGGGAACGACGTGATGGATATGCCGTGTCACATCCACATGAAGAAAGACGAAGAGGGGAATATCATCTACCCAAAGCATACCACTCGCCAATGTCGACTCCTGATCCAGCAGTTTCAGGGAAAACAGTCTAAGAACAAGGGGAAGGAGTCGGACAAGCCCGCAGACAAAGAGGACAGTGAGGAAGGATATCCACATATCAACTCCACTCTGATGATCTTTGCAGATGTGGAAAGCAAGAGTCGATTGAAAGTCATTAACCGAGAGGTGAACATGGTCGCCCCAGCAAAAGCAAATTATCTGAGATGGTCCCAAACACCCATCACATTCGACCAATCTGATCACCCGACTCATATTGCCACCCCTGGGAGGCAAGCTTTGGTGGTCGATCCAGTTGTCGAAGGCACTCGACTGACAAAAGTGCTGATGGACGGTGGTAGTGGGCTGAATTTGTTGTATGCAGACACGCTGAAAGGAATGGGCATTCCTATGTCCCGACTGAGCACCAGTAACATGAGCTTTCATGGAGTTATACCAGGGAAGAAAGCCGAGTCACTCGGCCAAATAGCTCTGGACGTGGTGTTTGGTGATTCGAAACATTTTTGCAAAGAGAAGTTGACGTTTGAGGTCGTGGATTTTCAGAGTGCATATCATGCCATTTTGGGGAGACCAGCTTATGCACGGTTCATGGCTCGACCATGTTACGTGTACCTCAAATTGAAGATGCCCGGCCCCAAAGGAGTGATCGCTGTCACCGGTGATCGGAAAAAGGCAGAAGAGTGCTTTCAGAAGGGCTCAAAGATTGCCGATTCCCAGGTGACAGCGGTCGAGTTCGAAGAATACAAGCAAAACGCAGATCCGAGTGATTTGCTGCGATCCAAGAAACCCGCCACAGAATCTGCATTTCAGTCGTCCGGTGAGACAAAGCCTGTTCACATTCACCCGACCGATCCCGATGCAGCTCCGACCCACATCTCCACAACACTCGACTCGAAATAGGAAGAAACGCTCATCCAGTTCCTCCGTGAGAACTGGGACATTTTTGCATGGAAGCCCACTGACATGCCAGGTGTTCCCAGGGGACTGGCTGAGCATCGCCTAAGAGTCAACTCATCTGCAAAACCAGTCAAAGAGCATCTTCGGCGGTCCGCCGTCCAGAAGAGAAAAGCCATTGGTGAGGAAGTGGCTCGACTGTTGGCGGCAGGATTTATCCGAGAGATATAACACTCCGAGTGGCTCGCTAATGTTGTCATGGTTCCTAAGAAGGACAAATCGCTCCGAATGTGCATTGATTTCAAGCACATCAACCAGGCCTGCCCGAAAGATCATTTTCCTCTCCCTCGCATAGATCAAATTGTTGACTCGACCGCGGGATGCGAGAGACTGTCTTTTCTAGACGCTTACTCCGGGTACCACCAGATCCGTCTGTATGGACCCGACGAGGTAAAAACAGCTTTCATCACTCCATTCGGGTGCTTCTGCTATATCACCATGCCATTCGGCCTCAAGAATGCCGAAGCCACATTTATGCGAATGATTCAGAAGTGTCTTCTCACTCAAATCAGTCGGAATGTGGAAGCGTATATGGATGATATCGTCGTCAAGTCACGAAAGGGTTCCGACCTGCTCGCTGACCTCGCCGAAACATTTGCCAACCTTAGAAGGTATGATATCAAGCTCAATCCATCAAAGTGCACATTTGGAGTTCCTGGTGGCAAGTTACTCGGTTTTCTCGTTTCCGAGCGAGGAATCGACGCTAATCCAGAGAAGATCGGCACTATTCTCCGAATGAAACGCCCTGTGCGAGTGCACGATGTCCAGAAGCTTACTGGATGCTTGGCCGCATTAAGTCGATTCATCTCACGACTCGGTGAAAAGGCATTGCCTCTTTACCGATTGATGAAGAAGGCAGACAAGTTCGAGTGGACTCCAGAAGCTGATGCAGCGTTTGCCGAGCTAAAAGCTCTGCTCTCCACCCAGCCGGTGCTTGTTGCTCCAATCAGCAAAGAGCCTCTACTGCTCTATATCGCAGCCACAGGACAGGTCGTCAGTACTGTGCTTACGGTCGAGCGGGAAGAAGAAGGAAAAGCTCTCAAAGTTCAGCGCCCAGTGTATTATTTGTCTGAAGTCTTGACTCCATCCAAGCAGAGATATCCTCATTATCAGAAGCTTGTGTATGGAATATACATGACCACAAAGAAGGTTGCTCATTATTTCTCTGATCATTCCATCACAGTCGTCAGCGACGCTCCACTATCGGAGATTTTGCACAACAGAGATGCAACTGGTCGAGTGGCTAAATGGGCGATTGAACTTCTTCCCCTTGATATCAAGTTTGAGGCAAAGAAAGCCATTAAGTCCCAGGCAATAGCAGATTTCCTCGCCGAGTGGATTGAACAGCAGCAGCCGACTGAAGTTCACTCGGAGCATTGGACCATGTTCTTTGATGGATCTAAGATGTTGAATGGTTCCGGTGCTGGGGTTGTCCTGGTTTCCCCCAGAGGAGATAAGCTCAGATATGTGCTCCAGATTCACTTTGATTCCTCCAACAATGAGGCAGAATATGAGGCCCTCTTGTACGGATTGCGCATGGCCATTTCACTCGGCGTCCGTCGCTTGATGGTCTATGGCGACTCGGATTTAGTGGTCAACCAAGTGATGAAGGAGTGGGACGTGAGAAGCCCAGCCATGACTGGATACTGCAGTGCAGTGAGGAAGCTGGAAAAGAAGTTCGAGGGGTTGGAGCTACATCATATACCCCGACTGAAAAATCAGGCAGCTGATGATCTACCAAAGATAGGTTCCAAGAGAGAAGCCATTCCGAGTGGTGTGTTCTTGGAGCATATACACACTCCGTCAGTCAAAGAAGATCCTTTCACCGAAGAAGCTCCACAGCCCAAGAGTGCCACAGATCCGACTGAGGTTGAAGTCCCAGCAGTGGTCGACTTGGTCATGGAGGTCTTGGTGGTCATTCCTGACTGGACAGTTCCATATATCGCGTATATCCTGAGAAAAGAGCTCCCAGAGGATGAGGAAGAGGCTCGACAGATCGTCCATCGATCTAAGGCCTTTACCGTAATCAAAGGACAATTATACAGAGAAAGTGCGACTGGAGTTGGTCAGAAGTGCATAACACCAGAAGAAGGTCGAATCATCCTCAATGATATCCACTCGGGAACCTGTGGTCATCATGCGTCCTCTCGGACCATCGTGGCCAAAGCCTACCGAGCCGGATTTTACTGGCCAAAGGCGAATGAGATGGCAAAGGAAATAGTGGATAAGTGCGAGGGATGTCAGTTCTACTCGAATATGTCGCACAAGCCTGCATCGGCTCTGAAGACCATCCCACTCGTCTGGCCTTTCGCAGTATGGGGGTTGGACATGGTCGGTCCTTTGAGAACAGGGCGAAGTGGCTTCACGCATGTACTGGTGGCAGTCGACAAATTCACCAAGTGGATTGAGGCTAAACCAATTAAGAGCCTTGACGCCGGTGCTGCTGTTAGCTTCATCAGGGAACTAATATTCAGATATGGAGTCCCGCACAGCATCATTACGGATAATGGGTCAAACTTTGACTCGGAGGAATTCAGAGATTTCTGTAACTCTCAAGGCACGCGAGTCGACTACGCTTCAGTCGCTCATCCGCAGTCGAATGGACAAGCAGAGCGAGCCAATGGCCTAATTCTCAAGGGATTGAAACCCCGACTAATGCGTGATCTCAAGCATGCAGCTGGAGCTTGGGTCGACGAACTTCCCTCGGTGCTTTGGGGACTGCGGACCACACCTAATCGGTCGACCGGAAGAACCCCATTCTTCTTGGTCTACGGAGCTGAAGCAGTCTTGCCGAGTGATCTTCTCCACAATGCTCCTCGAGTTGAAATCTACAACGAAGCAGAAGCTGAACAAGCGCGGCAGGACGCAGTCGACCTTTTAGAGGAAGAAAGGGAGATGGCTCTGATCCGGTCGACCATCTACCAACAAGATTTGCGTCGTTTCCACGCCAGAAATGTGAGGGGTTGAGCCTTCCAGGAAGGAGATTTAGTTCTCCGAGTGGATCAGAAGAAACAACACAAGCTTGCTCCTTCTTGGGAAGGACCCTTCATCGTCACCAAAGTTCTCCACAACGGGGCGTATCGTCTTTACAACGTCGAGCATAATATCGACGAGCTCCGAGCTTGGAACGCGGAACTACTCCGCCCATTTTACACTTAAATTTAATCACTCGGATGAGTTGCAATAAAGTACTTCTGTAGTTCATGGACCTCAAAATAATAGTGTCATAGTACCTCCATAATTTTTGTCACTTTTTATTTTGTCCAATAAAATTTCCCCTCAGTGGGTGACTTAGCCGCGAATCCGTTTCGCCTAAGTTTGTAAAAATCCTCCGAGTGGTGAGTCAGACTCTCACTCTGAGGCTTAGCTGCGAATCCGTTTCGCCTAAGATTAAATAAAATCCTACCGAGTGGTAAGCCAGACTTCCACTCGGAGGTTTAGCTGCAGCCCAGTGCTCGCCTAAGTTGTGAAAAATCCTACCGAGTGAAGAGCAAACCTCTCACTCGGGGGCTTAGCTGCAGCCCAGCGCTCGCCTAAGTTGTCAAAATCCTACCGAGTGAAGAGCAAACCTCTCACTCGGGGGCTTAGCTGCAGCCCAGCGCTCGCCTAAGTTATCAAAAATCCTACCGAGTGAAGAGCAAACCTCTCACTCGGAGGCTTAGCTGCAGCCCAGTGCTCGCCTAAGTTGTCAAAAATCCTACCGAGTGAAGAGCAAACCTCTCACTCGGGGGCTTAGCTGCAGCCCAGCGCTCGCCTAAGTTATCAGAAATCCTACCGAGTGTAGAGCAAACCTCTCACTCGGAGGCTTAGCTGCAGTCCAAGTACTCGCCTAAGTTATCAAAATTCCTACCGAGTGAAGAGCAAACCTCTCACTCGGGGGCTTAGCTGCAGCCCAGCGCTCGCCTAAGTGAACTAAGGAATAAGTCGATTGCGGTAAGCGCCCCGCTTTGAACCTGCAAAAGGCATTTCGAGCCAAAAGCAATCATATTCAAACACCAAATTCAAGTTCGGATCGATACCTAAAGGAACCGAAAGTGCTCAGGCGCTAAGCCCGTTAAGGTTTATCGGTTACAACTCCACTCGGCATACCGAGGCAAATTTAAAGTGTCGAGTTTAGAAGAAGTTTTTTACCCCTCCTGTGGAGGGCTGGAAGGTGCAACAAACTCATCAAGATCAATTCCATCTGCGATCCGAGTGGCAGCCGCAAGGAAAGTTTCCATAAAGGACCTGAAGTCGTGTTTCTTGGTGTTGGCCACCTGGAGGGCCGCCAGCTTGTCTTCTCGCGCATCTTTGCAGTGGACTCGGGCTAGACACAGAGCAACATCTGCACCACACCGAGCCGAGGACTTTTTCCACTCCTGCACTCGACTAGGGATCGTGTTCAAGCGAGCCATCAGCGACTCGAGATCGTTCTGAAGTGTCTCCCCGGGCCAGAGCGTCGAGTCGATGCGAGATGTGGCGACCTTCAGCCTTGCAAGATAGTCCACGACAGCTGCAACACGGGACTCCAGTCGGAAAACATTCATGGCAACTTCGTCATCCATCGGAGAATTGACGGGGTCAAGGTTTGGTTCCAGCCGGCTAGTTTCTTCTTCAAAGTTTTGACAAAATTCTGCAAGGACGATCACCGAGTCAAGGCGATGGTCGAATGGAAAAACCACAGTTGGAAATGATTGCCGAGCATAGAGATTTACCTTCAAGCATAAGAAACAGCTTCTTGGCAAGACCATTCAGGAAGGCCTCCAGATCTTTTTTCTTCCCAAGAGCAGCTTTCAGATTGGCATTTTCTTGCTCAAGCTTGGCGACTGAAGCTAACTTCTCGTCAACAAGCTTGATCTTCTCAGCTAGTTCAAGGTCCTTCTTCCGTTCAGCCTCCCTCACCTTACCTGCAAGTTACAGCAAGATCAGATTTTGAAACAAATAAAGGGAAAAAGAAGTCGTCAAGGTCTCACCAAACATACCTTCGGTCTCCTCCTTTGCCTTTGTCAGATTCTCCTGAACCAGCTTCAAATTCAGCTCGAGCTGAATGTGCTTGTTTTCCAGCTCAGAGTAGCGAGCCACAAGATCACAGGAGTTCTGCGAAGAACCAATCGACTAAAATGTCAAATATAATTCACTTCCGAGTGAAAAAGGAAAAATCACGCGTTTCTAAGACTACAGCCGAATACGAGCATTCGACCGTAGTCTCGGGGACTACACCCAGTGGGTGCACTCAGCGTGCCCCCCACTAATCGACCAGTCGAAGACAGAGTCGACCAGTCGACCGATTTGTGAAATCCAGTCGCCTTAGTCGAATGACGGAAAGACTGAAATTATAAAGCCTAAGGCCGACTGCCCGCAGTCGACCTTAGCCTTGGGGACTACACCCAGTGGGTGCACTCAGCGTGCCCCCACTAATCCTATTTGAAGACAGAGTCGACCAGTCGACCTCAAAAAAAAACAAGATGTATTCTTTAAGACTGTAACCGACTGCCAGCAGTCGACCACAGTCTCGGGGACTACACCCAGTGGGTGCACTCAGCGTGCCCCCACCGGTTTGCGAAATCCATTCGCCGTAGTCGAATGACGGAGAGACTGAAATTATAAAGCCTAAGGCCGACTGCCAGCAGTCGACCTTAGCCTTGGGGACTACACCCAGCGGGTGCACTCAGCGTGCCCCCGCTAACACGGAGTTTAAATCGACACACCCACTGGGTGACTACTATAAATTCTGGAAAGAAAAGTTTTTTGATAGCATATCCTAACAGAACAAGTGGTGGTCGACTGACCTGAACATTCCTTTGAAGGGCGGAACTGGCGTCGTAAGCTGCCTGGCTCGCATCCCGGATGGTCTTCAACTGCTCCATCATGATCCCTGCCTGGCGTATCGCCTCCTTCGCGGCGCCAGCTTGGTCCTCTAGGACGTGGTGCGTCGTGAAGAGGGAGGGCTGCGGAGCACTCGTCAGCGGATCTGCGAAGGACACAGTGTGTCGAGTGGTGTTCTCCTCCTCCGCGACCAGAGTCTCAGGCACCGTCACATCCTGGGGCACCCTGCTGGCAGACGCTTTCCTTCTCATCCTGTGCTTTAGTGGTTCCTCGTCTTCATCATCATCAGGGAGAGTGATAACAACATTGGATGGAGCTACAGAAAAGAATCAGAATTAGAGATCATGAGTCAGTCGACTAGAAACGATGTTAAGAGTATAATACCAGGTTTTGAGGTTGCTGCGTCCTCCATCGCATGGTCGTCAGCCCGGGCTGAGGTCTCAGAAGTAGCAGCACTGCAACTCCAAAGAGTCAGTCGACTAACTCCAGCGCCAACCAGAGATAAAGTTCACACAAAACAAGAAGACGTAAGCAATATGATTATCCTGATATGGTGGGGATGGACACCTTCATCTTCGGCAGGTGCTTGGTCGGCTTCGACGGGGCCACCCTGGGCTGCTTCGGCGCCTTTTCAGCCGGCGCCGGAGAGGTGGTCCGGGGGCGCTTGGTCGACTGAGTAACAGTCGCGACCCCCTCGTCGCGTTCAGTCGCAGGGTCATGGACAAGTTTCGACCGCCTTTCCGAGCGCGGTGGTGCGACCTCCTCCTCCTCCTCCTCTTCCCCGTCCTCATCGTCATCATCATCATCATCATCGTCATCATCATCAGCCTCGGCGGCGTCCGAGTCCCACTCCTCCTCCTGGCTCTCGCCCCCGCTCGCTTCTCCCTCCTCAGTCGGAGCCTGCGCTCCGTTGGGCATCGAGTACAGTTCAGTGAGGGCCTGAGGGACAACAAGACAAAGATCAGTCGACCAATCAGCAGAGAAAGCAGAAATAAAATATGATGAGAATACAACGGGAAGTGGGGCAGACATGCCTTGTTTGGATCACTGTGGCAGTCGAGTGGAGGAATCCTTCTGGCCCCGCGAGGGTTGTCCTTGTTCCCAGTAACAGCGGCCATCCACCTTTCCAGAGTGGCATCGTCGACTGCTTCTGGATTGACCCGATTCACATCCTCAGTCCCACAGTACAACCACATGCAGTGGCTCCGGAACTGAAGAGGCTGGATTCGGCGCCTAAGGAAAACTTCCAGGAGATCCATGCCCGTCACTCCCTCCCGAACCAACTGAACTACGCGCTCCATTAACATCTTCACGTCAGCTTTCTTCCTCCGGAATCAGCTTCAGGGAGGAGGGCTTGTTCACTCGGTCCATGGTAAATGGAGGGAGCCCACTCGACTGCCCCGGTGTCGACTCATCCTGGCAGTAGAACCAGGTCGACTGCCAGCCTCTGACTGACTCGGGAAATGTCATGGCTGGGAAGGTGCTCTTGTTTCTCACCTGGATCCCCAGACCTCCACACATTTGGACCACTCTGGTTCTTTCGTCGCCTGGACTCGCCTTCTTCACAGTTTGAGAGCGACATGTGAATATGTGCTTGAACAAGCCCCAGTGCGGTTGACAGCCCAGAAAACTCTCGCACATGGACACAAACGCGGCAAGATAGGCGATAGAATTCGGGGTGAAGTGGTGGAGTTGCGCTCCAAAAAAGTTCAAGAAACCACGGAAGAAAATGCTCGGCGGCAAAGAGAATCCGCGGTCGACATGGGTAGCCAGAAGCACGCACTCACCCTCTTCCGGCTGGGGCTGCCACTCTTTCCCCGGAAGCCTCGCAGCTCCATGGGGGATCAGGCCCTCGTTGGCCATGTCGAGGAGATCCTTCTCCGTGATGGTCGACTGGATCCAATCTCCCTGGACCCAGCCTTTCGGCAGGCGGGATCTGGACGAAGACCCACCGCGGCTGGTGGATCTCCCCTTCGCCTTCTCCGTCGCCGACGCCTTCTTCGCGCGCTCCAGCGCCGCCGTCTTCTCCTTGACCATGGCTTCCGGCGGGGCGCGTGAGGAGAAGTGGTGCGGAGGCGAGAGCGAGCGCGTTGGGCGGAGACGAAGGAGGCAGAGAGAGAGAATGCTGAGGCACTGTTCAAAAAACCCTCGCCGGGCGCATTTATAAGATCCCTTCCGAGTGGATGACAGGTGGACCCGGCAGATCTAATCATATCCTGGAACTGTTACGCGGGCGGGATACGTGGCGAATAAAGTGGTGCGGGGATCGAGGCGTCTATGTCCCGTCCCATCCGAACGCCGCGGTCCGCTCCGCTTCGCGCGTTTCCCCAGATTTCGCATCCCGCGGAATCCGCGAACGGCAGATCAGTCTGTCAGGCGCGGGATTTCCTGCGATCCGTCGCTCGGAAATCGACGAAGCCCGAAAGATCACTCGACGAAAGAAAAGAATGGATCGAGTCGACTGAAGACAAGTTGCTCACTATCAACGAAGAGATTCTCTGGTTCAGAACAACGCACGACCAGTGTGCAAAGGTTAATCGGAAACAGCATCAACTCCTCCGTCACTCAAAGCCTCAATCCATTCGGGGGCTAATGATGGAGTCATGTACCTAGGGTAGGGTCACAGACCTGATCTAAGTACCCTGCCCAAGGACACCCTTAGAAGAGGTCACCTTCCAGTCGACCAACGAGGGATTCACTCGACTGACTTGAAGGACTCGACCACGAAGACTCACTCGACTACCAGGAGGTCAAAAGGCACTCTGCACTGCAACGGCCTGTAGTTAAGTAGACTTTATGATAGTTAAGACACTTTATGTGGGACGTTACCAGTAACGCCCCGGACTAAATACACCTTAAACCCTTCATTACGTGGGCTGGCTGGGGTCCTGGCGCACTCTATATAAGCCACCCCCTCCACAGGCAGAAGGGTTCGGCATCCTGTAATTCATATACACATAATCCACTCGACCGCCTCCGGGCTCCGAGACGTAGGGCTTTTACTTCCTCCGAGAAGGGCCTGAACTCGTACATCTCTTGTGTTACAACCTCTCCATAGCTAGGACCTTGCCTCTCCATACCTACCCCTCACTCTACTGTCAGACTTAGAACCACGACACAATCCACCATCCATCAATTTTCTCAAGATGCGTGTTGTCTGACTCCGTATAAATTTGTAAATTGATTCCTCTATTATACCCAGTTAATACAACAGACAAAACTCACACTGCATGTCTTTTCAGGCTTTTCACAGAGGAGAGAGAGTTAGAGTGGAGATGGGCGACGCATGCATGCAGCCTCTCTTTCCATCATACACTCACATGGATTAATTTTCATCCTCATATTTTTGAATACCTGATATGTTTTGAACCAAATGTTCATTTTTGAAACTTTTTATATATTCAAGTCCAGGACGATAAGACCTTTCAAACAAGACCAATCTTGGATACATTTTGACTAGTTTGAATTTTATGTACAATATTTCAATATTATTGTATTTCGATTATTTTACTCATCTCAAACTATATTACACTCATTCAATTGAAATACAATATTTTGCTTGTTTTAGAAAAGTGATTACACTCTCGTTACAAAAGATAGATTTCACTCATTTCACTAGTTTCAGAAAACATATTACACTCATTCAATTCAAATACTATATTTCACTTGTTCTAAAAAAGTGATTTCACTCGTTACAAAAGAAAGATTTCACTAGTTTTAGAAAACATATTACACTCATTCAATTGAAATACTAAATTTCACTTCTTTCAAAAAAGTGCTTTCGCTCGTTACAAAAGATAGATTTCACTCATTTCACTAGTTCCAGAAAACATATTACACTCATTCAATTGTCTATATTTCGCTTGTTTCAAAAAAGTGATTTCACTTGTTACAAAAAGATAGATTTCACTCATTTCACTAGTTTCAGAAAATATATTACACTCATTCAATTGAAATACTATATTTCACTTGTTTGTGAAAAGTGATTTCACTCGTTACAAAATATATGTTTCAATTCTTTGAAATAATTTATATCTATGAACTTAGTGAAATCTATTTTTTGAACTAAGTGAAATCTATGAAACGAGATATTTTTTGAAGACTATGAAACATGTTATTTTGAAATCTAATTTAAAAATATTCAAGATTGATCTTGTTCTGAAGATCATGTTGCAAGGAATTTGAATCTATAAAAAAAATTATAATGAAATTTTAATGTGAAATATGATGACCATCTAAAATTGTAAGCAAAAATAAGAAGATGGATTTGTTTGGGAGCGGGGAGAGAGGAAAAAGGTTGCATGCATGCTGGGCTGACAAAGCTGACATACTAGTACAAATAGTGGGCCATGCTCCTGACATACTACAGTAATATACTAAAGGTATAGAAATACAGTGCTATACAAAAGATGGGTCACGACGACGCACGAATCGCAAACCAAGTGAACGGCGGATCGTTTGCCGGTCCCTGACCCGGTAAAAGAGACTTTGCGCACTTTCTCCTGGGTACGCATGAAATTATAGTGGGTTGATGCAGAAGTTGGAAAGCTGGATGAAAATCCCCCAACATCAGTTCTTGCGGGAGACCGTCAATTTGGGCGATCTCAAGCAATTCCTAGGAGAAAAAACGTCTGCAGGTTGCATCCAGTTATGGAATTGCATTCCTTGGTTGATCCTTCACATTAGGTGAGGTCTGAATGTATTTTTAAAATTCCCCCTGCGCCGTTCTATTTTTCAAATGGAACGTTATCATTGACATGGACAACCTCAAAAGGAGGCCCAAGGCCACCAGAAGGAACCGGAAGTTGGCCCGCATATTTGAGGCCCAGCGAGAAGCAGGAGGCGACAGGACGATGTGGATGAACTGAATCTGTCTTTCTCCTGATCTCCTCCTTCCACCAGAAATTCCCTTGTATCCCCAGTCGTATCCGAAACTGAACCATGCACTCGCGGCTGCATAACATGGAACACACTTACTCGTAGGGGTAAAAGAAAGTGTGTTGATTAAGCTAGGTGATAGGCTCCGTATAGATCACATTAATTGCCAGCAACTTTCGCTCATTCTTGTGCATTACTGGTTTTTTCTTTTCTTTTTCGAAAAGGGGGACTCCCCGGTCTCTGCATCAGAATGATGCATACGGCCAACTTATTAACCAAAAAAGATAGTGTCAACAAGGTTCCAAGGTCTCCAAAAAAATAAAAAAGCAAAGCAAGCTCACGCAGAGCCATGAAGGGCTAGAAACATAGACTAGCCAAGATAAAAGGCCACAACCGGCTGGCTATCAATAGATAAGTAAACTAGATGCCTAACCTATTACATGACCGCTATCCAAACCGGTTGAAGATATCCCGAGCTACCATCTCCCAGCGGAAAGGTCCAGTAACCAAATGCTCCCTGGCCTCCATCGGAGTGAGTAGCGACCACGAACGGATCCGTGCCGTAGTTCGGAATATAACTTGCAAAAAGTGAATACATGATATTCTGTTAAAAACCAAATCATTTCTGCAAGTCCAGATAGTCCACAGCAAAGCGCAAACCCCAACCCGAATGTGTTTCGCTAAGTCAGGCTGAATCCCATTCAGCCATGTCCCAAATAACGCGTTAATAGAATTCAGTGGTTTGATATTAAAAGCAATGTGAACTGTCTGTCAAAGGACTTTGGCCAACGAGCAATCAAAAAAAAGGTGTTTAATAGTCTCATCCCGATCACAGAAACTACACCTAGAAGGTGCAGTCCAATTACGCTTTATTAAATTGTCCTTGGTTAAAATAACTTGTTTGTGGACAAACCACATAAACACTTTTATTTTCAAAGGAACTTTGACATCCCAAACATGCTTGGAAGTAGGAATGGAGTTCGAATTATACATTGATTTAACTGTGAATACTCCAGACTTAGTCAGTTTCCAGCGTAATTCATCAGGGTGTTGGGAAAGCTGGACCTCCATCAGTCTCCTAACTAGACGGAGCCATTCTTCCCAACGATTGCCCGCCAGCGTTCATCGGAACTGAATATTAAGGGGGATAGATTGAAAAACCGAAGCTACGAACACCTCACGTCGTTGAACAATACGGTACAACGACGGATATTGGATGGCCAAGGGTGTCTCGCCGAGCCAAGTATCCTCCCAGAAACGTGTGCAAGTATCGTTGCCAATAACAAACTTTGTCCTATTAAACATAGATTATTTGACTTTCATTAGTCCTTTCCAGAAAGGTGAATCAGTCGGCCTGACTGTAACCTGGGACAAAGTTTTTGTCTGAAGGTACTTGCTACGAAGGATTTGAGCCCATGTGGCATCATTCTCCGAATAGAGCTTCCACAGACACTTGCTAAGAAGGCATCTATTCTTAACTTCAAGGTTCTCTATACCAAGACCCCCTTGGTCTTTCGGTCTACATATGATATCCCATTTAGCAAGCCGATATTTTCTTTTAGTCTCATCACTCTGCCAAAAGAACCGCGATCGATAGAAGTCCAGTCTCTTCCGAACACCAACTGGGACCTCAAAGAACGATAGAAGAAACATAGGCATACTCGTGAGCACCGAGTTAATCAGGATTAATCGGCCTCCGTATGACATGAGCTTACCCTTCCAGGAACTCAGTTTCTTCTCAAATCGGTCCTCGATGCACTTCCATTCCTTGTTTGTCAGCCTACGATGGTGGATTGGAATACCTAAGTACGAGAAAGGTAACTCTCCCAACTCGCACCCAAACAATTGCCTATAAGCCTCCTGTTCGTCTTTGGCTCTACCAAAACAGAACAGCTCGCCCTTATTAAAGTTAATCTTTAGCCCGGTCAATTGTTCAAATAGGCATAACACCAGCTTCATATTTCTCGCCTTGGCCAAATCATGCTCCATAAAGATTATCGTGTCATCAGCGTACTGAAGTATGGAAACACCTCCATCAACAAGATGAGATACCAATCCACCTACTTGACCACTTTCCTTAACCTTTCCTATCAAAATTGCTAACATATCCACCACAATGTTAAACAGGATAGGGGACATCGGATCTCCTTGTCTTAGACCTTTATGTGTCTGAAAATAATGACCTACGTCATCATTTACTTTAATTCACACACTACCTTTTTGCGTAAATGATTCAACCTGTCTGCACTAGGCTTCATCAAAACCTTTCATACGCAATGACTGTTGGAGAAATGACCATTTGACCTTATCGTACGCTTTCTTGAAATCCACCTTAAAAATTACACATCTAATTTTTTGGAATGGATTTCATGGAGCGTTTCATGCAGGACTACCACCCCTTCAAGGATATTTCTGTCCGGCATGAAAGCAGTTTAGGACTGTTGCACCACAGAATGCGCAATCTATGTAAGCCTATTAGTCCCGACCTTGGTAAAGATTTTGAAACTAACATTGAGGAGGCATATCGGTCTGAATTGCTCAATCCTCACAGCATCCGTTTTCTTAGGAAGCAATGTGATAGTTCCAAAATTCAAGTGGAATAATTGAAGCTGTCCTGAGAACAAATCATGAAATATAGGTAGCAAATCCCCCTTAATAATGTGCCAGCATTTTTTATAGAACTCGGCCGGAAACCCATCTGGTCCGGGAGCCTTATTGTTTTTCATCTGTGCAATAGCATCAAACACCTCCTTCTCAGAGAACTGTGCAACCAGAATGTCATTTTCGGCAGCCGAAAGTTATTTGGACCGCCGGAGGATAATTGTGCATAACTGGTAGCATGTACTATACTGTTGAGGAGTATTCTTCCTGTCCTTTACATCGCATACCTTACATGGTTGAGTAATATATAGTGTTACACTTCGGGGGTACTAAAACCATCTTTTTCTGCAGAAGTTGTAAAAGCTGCACTTGTACGTCAAACTGTTAAGTGGGCAGAGATAACAAACTAATCTCTGCCGACATGTACACTAGTAGAAAAGGGGGTAATGGTCCAGGCCGGTCCAGCCCATTAGTCCCGGTTCAATCCAGAACCGGGACCAATGGGGGCATTGGACCCGGTTCTTGAGCCCCGGGGCCGGCCGGGCCACGTGGGCAATTGGTCCCGGTTCGGCTGGACCTATTGGTCCCGGTTGGTGGGACGAACCGGGACCAATGCGCCCCGCTCCTGGCCCACCACCATTGGTCCCGGTTGGTGGGACGAACCGGGACCAATGCGCCCCGCTCCTGGCCCACCACCATTGCTCCCGGTTGGTGGGACGAACCGGGACCAAAGGGTTGGTCCTCGCTGCGGCCGGAGTTTAGTCCCACCTCGCCAACCGAAGGGGAATCAGACCGGTTTATAAGCCCCTCCCTCTCTGCCATATTGAGCTTCTCTGAAAATGAAAGTAGATGCCCTTATATAGGGAAATTCGCCTAAATTCATACGGATTTCGTTTGAAATTCGTTATGAATTTAAGTTAATTTTCCTCTATAAGCGCATCTATGCTCATTTCTGAGTAGTTTTTTATATTTTTTTTTCTTTTCTGCTATATTTATTTTTTTTCTTTTTATTTCTGAGTTATAATAAGCCATTCAAAATAAGGATATATGCTCCTTTTTAGTACAGTTCACCACAACTATTTTTTGCTTCTATTCATTTCTGAGTAGTTTTTTATATAGTTTCTTTTTTCTTTTCTATTATATTTATTTTTTTGTTTTTATTTCTGAGTTGTAATAAGTCATTAGAAATAAGCATATATGCTATTTTTTTAGTAAAGTTAATCAAAATTATTTTTTCTTCTATTTATTTCTGAGTGGTTTTTTATATAGTTTTTTTTCTTTTCTGCTACATTTTTTTTTATTTCTGAGTTGTAATAAGTCATTAAAAATAAAAAAGAGGCGCAATGCTCGTTAAGACGAAGCCGCTCCCCCGGAGCAATACGAGTGGGTCAACGATAGTCACACGATGATGCCTTCATCATGGTAACGACATGGAACGCCGCCATCGCCCGCCGTCAGCTCGGTTTTCACCGGCAACTACGTCTTCCCGACTCGCAGCTGGTGCCAGATGACGGATCCCGAGATCCGAACACCCAGCCTCAGGCCGACCACCTCTGACTGAAGAGATGACCACCATCTATGCTCATTTTTAGTAAAGTTAATCATAACTATTTTTTCTTCTATTTATTTTTGAATTGTAATAAGTCATTAAAAATAAGCATCTACGCTCATATTTTAGTAAAGTTAATCACAACTACTTTCTTTTCTTTTTATTTCTGAGTTGTAATAAGTCATTACAAATAAGCATCTATGCTCCTTTTTTAGTACAGTTAATCACAACTATTTTTTGCTTCAATTCATTTCTGAGTATCTTTTTATATAGTTTTTTTTCTTTTCTGCTATATTTATTTTTTTTCTTTTTATTTCTGAGTTGTAATAAGTCATTAAAAATAAGCATCTATGCTCATTTTTTAGTACAGTTAATCACAACTATTTTTTGGTTCAATTCATTTATGAGTAGTTTTCTATATAGTTTTTTTTCTTTTCAGTTATTTTTTTCTTTTTATTTCTCAGTTGTAATAAGTCATTAAAAATAAAAAAGAGGCGCAATGCTTGTTAATTTGCTTCAAGCCTTTCGGAATAGTGTCAACTGCACTGCACATAGCTCTGTGCAGTCTACCGTATTCCTCAAGGCTTGAAGCTAACCAACGTGCATGAGCATTGAGCCTCTTCGTCGTCGTCTCTGCACTCAGGGCTTATAAACAGCTGCGAGTGCCTCTCGCTTGGCGAGGTGGGACTAAAAAAACAGCTGCAGGAAGAATCAAAATAAAATAAATAAAATAAAAAATGTGCCACCTAAAGGGCTACCACGGCCTGAATACGACTAGAAACCCAACAATGGGCCAGGATTCAGGCCCGCAATAGGCCCAATAGGCCCACAGGCACATATAGTGCGTTTAAGCCCATAAGCCTGCATTTGAGAGGAGCTCGAGAGGGCAGCGGGACTGGTGCTTATAAACCACTCTCGAGCTCCCTCAGCTAGCGAGGTGGGACTAAACTTTCGTGTCGCGATGCGGGCAGCACATGGCCTTTAGTCCCGGTTGGTGGCACCAACCGGAACTAAAGGGTTGCATTGGTACTGGTTGGTGCCACGAACCGGTACCAATGCAACCCTT
>NC_041389.1:476975856-476983623 GCF_002162155.2 Triticum dicoccoides
TTAGACTAGATATGTGTAGTAATTAATTTGTTCATATTATGTTAGATTTTTTTATGTTAACAGATTTTTTTGATGATATTATTATTGAATATGCATGTTTGGTGATATTATTGTTAATAGATTTTTTTGGTGATATTTAGATTGTGTAATTTTTTTGTTCATAGTATTTAGAAAAAGGAAAAAAATAAGAAGTAGTTTATATATAGTTGAACTAGCTAGTTGATTTAATAAACTAATTTATTTTACTATATATAGAAGTAGTTTGTTTTTAGTAAGTACTACTTATTTATTTATAGTAAGTGCTTAGTAGTTGAACTACATAGTTGATTTAATTAATAAAACTACTTTTATTTAACTATATATAGAAGTAGTTCCCGCGTCGACGTCGGCGATGCCTATCCCGCATCCTCGTCGTCGTCGACTCGGCGGTGGAGGCCTGCTTGATCAGGGCCATGTTCGGGACTGGGCTCCGCCGGGTTGGTATTGGGAGGTGCTACCTTCCGGGGGACGTAGGTTGGTGAGGAGGCAGCCCGTTGTTGACCCGATCCTTGTTTGGTGGTGGTCGCGTGGGCCAGTGACGGTGGTGAGGTATCCGGACACCGCGGAGGTGGTACGTCACCGTGTCAGCGAGGAGGACGAGCACGTCCGTCGCTACATGGTTGCATTGGAGGGGAGGTTCGACAATACCTGGCAGGTTCTTCAGGGATCTCACTGGAGCTATGATCCTGTGATGGTTCCTTATCTTTGGGTGTCCACCGCCCGCATCGATACCCGTCGGGAGCTACGGTTCTAGTTGTATTAGTGATAATATTCGACGATGTACGGACACCAAGAGATGATGTACTTTTTCTTATAATTATTGAATGCTTGCTAATTTGAATACTATACTTTATTTTATGATTTGGTTTTGCTTATTTTATGATTTGGTTTTGCTTATTGAATGCTCATATTGGATAATTTCTCCTTCATTCCCGTGTGCTAGACAATTTGATATAATTAATAATGCATTCAGGAATGAAAGGAGGAGCTACGTACATCGATCCTCGATACTCAATCCGTGATTAATAATAATAATCTAGTTTAATATTTGAATTATGAACGTATAGGCCGGAAATGTCGTACTCATCGGACGATGAAAACCGCCCGGGGGAGTGCGACTAGTGCCACGACGACCGAGGTATCTGCGACAGGTTTATTGTGCTGGACGAAGATCGGCGCTTCAGCATTAAGCTCGAGGAGACCTTCGATGTTCATACGGTACGCAACCGACGATAATAGTTTTTTATCGTAATTACTCATGACTTCAACTATTTTAATCATGACAATATTTTTCATCTTTTCCAATTCGACTAGCTTATCCCATGCTTTGCAAGACGCTATGTCTTAGAGAGGATGGGTTTTGAAGACCATGAAAGTTTCGAAACCAAAAAAATTATCCTAAGTACCCATCATGGTGTGGATTTTCAAATAAAGCTGTACAATGCTCAGAGTGTAACCCATTTTGGTTGCAAAAATTGGGAAGCACTTTGCCAGATGTATGGTTTTGATGAGGGTATGCTTGTTACCATGGATCTTGGTGATCCTATAATCGAGCAAGAGAGACCTACGATTTTCGTCCTTGTGGATACACCTCCAATTCTTCCCCCATGTGAGCTTAACATAGTTATTAAGTAATTTATATTGTTTATTTGAAAATAGTTGACAACTTATTCTCCATTGATAGCTTATTTTCATTCTTCAAAGAATGTGCGGAAGATGGTAGACAGAACCTACTACACCGAAGGCTCCGAACTAACTTATCAGGAGAAAAATCATCTGGTCGGATTTTGTACTGATCTTGAGAATTACAATGTCTACAATCGAACTCCTCAACATTATGGTCAATACGTGCCACTAGTGCACGTGTTGAACTACGGTAACTACCATGGAGATACCCTGGTATGATTTTTTACTATTACAACATTCGTGCATCTTTTTGCACACTTCTAAAACTAGTACATCATATCATTGCTAACTACGAAGTTATTATTATGTTTTTCAACAGATAATCCCAAATGATTGTGTGCCTCATCTGATGTATACACGGGGTAGCCTTCATGTTTTGAACATACACCCAGGTCGTCATACGAATCTCAACTATCCATACCGGGTTTCTAAAAGAAGTGGAGACATGATAATCAAAGAATGGAAAAAAATGTATGGACAGTCGTAAGGAGCTTCTTGGAAGCAACATTCAGCGAAGGGAAAACATTGGAGACAGGATGATCGCCATTCTTCATAATGGAGAGTCAGGGTCTATATTGTTTTATGCTATTTTACCTTAAGGGTGTTTAGGTCCTACCTGATACTGATGATCATGTGCTAAGAACAATTATGTAGGGTTGGGTTCGATGACTATGAGGATGATGATCGTATGACTTATTATTAATAACGAGTAGAAGTTGTATATGATGATGCATGATTAGTAGGACTTGTTATTATATATATATATATATATATATATATATATATATATATATATATATGATGTATGATGCAAGCATGCATGAGCATTTTATATCTGCGGGGGTGCAATGAACATAGCAGCAGCGTTGATAAACCAAAGACGAAGATATAAGAGAGGACACTTCTCTCTATTAGCTAGCTATAATAATAACCTAAAAATAACCCCTAAAGCAGCCACTTTAAAAAAAATTGACTTTTGGTCCCGGTTGGAGCCACCAACCGGGACCAAAGGCCCCCTGACTGGGGTGGGCGCACAGGGCCACGTGGAGGCACATTGGTCCCGGTTCTGGTTTAAACCGGGACTAATGGGTGGAGGTAGTAGTAACGACCCATTAGTCCCGGTTCATGAACCGGGACTAAAGGCCCTTACGAACCGGGACTAATGGGTGGTTTTCTACTAGTGTGTTATGAGACCATCGAAATTCAGCTCTAAGAAAATTCCATGCAGGTTGAGCTTGCTGCTGGGGGCCGGGACGCTCCATGGTGCAGCGAGTACATGATCAGTGTGTGCAAGATTGGCGACGCTAACCGGAAGTTAACAGCTAGTGGCACCACGTACATTTCAGTAGCAACCCAAATTAACTTGGAACCAAAGGGTAGCATGGCATGTGATACATGGCTCTCTGTGCAAGGACCAGTACAAGATCTGAAAGCTCCTTCCGATTCCGGTTCTTCTTGCTGTAACCAAAGGCCAACCATCGAGCGAATAGACAAGAGGAAACTATATACTCTGCTAGTGTTAATCAGTCCTTGTGTACACTTGTCTCACTGAAGTTGTTTGCTGCTGGTCGTACGTCCTTGTGGATGTTGTTTCCAAAAAAGTAGAAAATAAATGTGGGAATGTGTGCTGCAGATTGCAGTTGCGATTAGCAGATGTTGTTGGCGAACTTCATCTTTGTTCCAGTTTCACAAGAACGATACAAATATACTAACAGAAGTATCTGCTGTATGCAGAAAAAAAAAAACAGAACATCGATCGTCCTGGATGATACCCATTGGATCTTTAGTCATTGCCTGATTCATGTCTCCTTGTACTAGTTTCATGACGTGCCTTGCTGCCTTTCGTTAGGTTAGTGGTCCTGCTCTCTTTTTTGTCATTATAGCCTTTTGATGTCCTAAATTATTCTTATGCATGAATCAACCTGAGCAGTTTTGGCTTCATTTGATCACCTTGAGCAGGAACCATGATGATGCAGGCAACAATCCAAGTGCCGGTGAGAAGTGAGAACGTGTAGCTCACTGACCAGGGCACCTACCAACCAGTCCCAGCAAATGACTGCTCGATTTGCCAAGTAGTTGGTGCCTGATAGCGCCTCCTAAGCTGTATAAGATCCCTCTGGCTGTGTCTGAACATGCACACTGAAACGATGTTTCTATCGTCTGGTCGTTCCCACTGCACATGCACACGTGTACTATCTTTGAGATATCATCATCCCTCACCTTGTTGATTGGCGCTTTGCTTCAGCTGCCTGCATATGTTCTCCAGTTACACAGCAGCTCAGATCTTCTTTTGACTTGCAGTTGCTTCAGCTCGGTTGCCTCCGGCGTCCCCTGCACCACCCCCACCAACCCAAGCCCGAAGATGGTCACTTCAAGGCTTTGTTTCAGGTTGAAGCAAATCGGGGTGAGCGCCCCAACAAACGAGGTGTCGCGTTCGTCGAACCAGTTTCGCAGGTAGCTTCGCCGATGAAACAAAGCAGCGGACTGTAGCTTGGAAACTGACAGGGAAAGGGGGTGATTAAATGTGTGTTGCCGTTGCAGGTGACTTTGAGCAGGTTAGTAGGTGGAATCTGATGCACTCACTCACTGGCCACTGGCGTCAACATTTGTGCGTATTTTACTTGTGGGGTGGTGTGGATGATGCTGTGGGCTGCTAGCTCCTACTCCCTCCGTTCCAAAATAGATGACTCAACTTTACGCTAACTTTAATACAAAGTTAGTATAAAATTGGATCATCTATTTTGAAACGGAGAGAGTACTAAAATACTGCTTGTGGTCTGTGGAGTAGTGTCGAGGTAGACTGCGCGCGGGTCCGAAGCTACCGACGGTTAACTCGTCGCCGTCAGAAAAGGGCAGCTCAGCTCAGCTTATGTTATCCAAAGCGAAATCACCTTTGAAATGAAATGAGTAAACTAAAACAAAGTAAAACGGCACCGAATCAAATATTCTTCCCCTTTTTCGAAATAAAGGCAAAAAAAGAGAAAGATGCTTGCTGCTTGCAAACTTTATGCTTTTTCACTCAATTTTTTTGTCAAGGGCAATCTCAACAGGACAATGGGTCCATTTGATTAAACAACATGAGCTATTCCAATTGTTTCTGCTCAAGGGTGCGTGTACGTTTCTTCTTAGGCACTGTAGCAGCGTAGCGAAGAGTACTTGACGGGCAAACCGATTCTTTTCTGCGTTCCCATATCTGTCTTCGTTTGTACGTACTTCAACAACCAAACCATGTAGATATACATGCATGGTCCACCGAGCACGCAACGGATCTCCCGACCAGCTTCTCTTTTGCTAAAGGGCATGCACACCCCAGGTGATGATCAACGTCGACCCTGGCCAGCCGGGCAGAGAAAAAAGTGGCCACACAGTTCGACACTGATAAAATCAACACAACCAACAAATCTTCACCGTAGTACTATAATTTACCGAATTTCCTTTTTCTTAGGTTGCCTAAATTTGCCTTTCGCGATAGTGATCGATTTGACGGAGGCGTCGCGGTGAGGCATCGGGTGAGAGCAACCCGAAGCCGGGGATGAGCTGGCAGCAGCATAGATGATGGAGGAGAGTCCGAGTTTGACGGGATGCCGGGGAAGGGGGGAATTGTCGGCGCCGTAAAAGAAGAGTGGTAGGGGCTTTAGAGGGATGTTTGGAGGCGGCGGCGGACTAGTGGAGCCGTGGAGGTGGCCGATTGAGGAGGGGTCGTGCGGCGAGGCACGAGTGACAGCGCAGTCGGCCAAGCAGGAGGAGGAAGGTGGTTGGAGGATGGAAAACGGCAGCTGTTGAATTTAAATCAGAGGAATCAAAAAATTGACGACGCCAAAATATTTAAAGGCAACTTATATATAGCCAGTCCCATAATTTACGTACGCGTATATGTACGGTACAAAAATAGGGGCACGCGCCAAAACCACAAGATCCACCTGCTCTACTACACACACCAAAAATGGATGAACAAATGCCAGATCTCAGTACGTACGTATAATCTCAAAGCTAGCTACTACACGATGTGCGGCGGGCGGCCATTGGGTTAGGCAGCGCCGTGCAAGGTCTTGCCGTGCTGCTCGGCCTCGCGGCGCCTGATGACCACGCTCCACGTGACCGCCTCCAGCGTCACCGCCACCGCGCCGAGCACCCAGACGGCCGCGACGTAGGCGGTCCTCCACCGCTGCTCCACGCCCAGGATGGCCATCCCCTTGAAGATGTTCATGATGCCGAGGATGATGACGGCGTAGCCCACCGCGTGGTGGTACGCGTTCCAGTACACGCGGCACTTGTGATCCTTCCTCGGCCTCAGGAACAGCGCAAATACCTGGATGCCGTTTCAAGTTTGAACGAAATTTAACATCGGTACGAGTTCAATTTGAATTCGGGAAGTGTTGGTTAGATAGATGATTAGATTACTTGTAGGGTGGCGAGGGCGAAGACGGCGATGCCGATGCTGCGGTGGAGACCGTAGGTGACGCCGTTGGACGCGTTGCCGAGGTTGATGCCGGTGGCCCAGCCGGCGACCCCGACGCCGTAGCCGATGATCTGGCAGGTGACGTGGAGGTAGAACCACGCGGGGTCCGCCGACCTGAACGTCTTGAGGTACCTCGCGAAGATGGCTCCCATGGGCAGCAGCAGGCCCCAGCTCACGGCGTTGAGGATGCCATGGATCTGAACAGCATGCATGGACGAGAACATGGTTTAGTCACTCGGTCGGTGAGGTGAGGACAAGGTGTTTGATTTCGATTCAGGTGATGAGCGAAGAGAGATGATAAGCTCACATTGCGCTCCCTGGCGAGGTCGCTGCCGCCGGAGTCGGAGGAGGTGCTGGTCTGCCTGACAAGATCCAGCTTCGCCTTGGCGGCCAGGTTGTCGCCGCCCATGGCGTGCGGCGCGGGAATGCCGTCCCCGGACACCGTGGGCCCGACCTGCCAGACCTGGTTCAGGACGGACGCGCCCTGACCCACGCTCAGCGTCCCCGAGACCCTGACGCGGCCGTCGGCGCCGAGCTCCGCGGCGAGGCCGGTCGCCGGGAACGCGATGGGCCCGGGCGCGCCTAGCGCGTACCCGGAGATGTTGTACGTCCGGACGGCCCACGCGCCGGACGAGGAAGAAGGCGCGGCGAGCAGCGCCTGCGCCCCGGCCATGCCTTCGCCGAACGGGTTGAGCCCCCACGCCACCCACCCGCCCGGGGCGGCCGGCGCGGCGACGAACGCGACGGAGAGGGACCCCGCGGCGCGGTCGTAGGTCCAGTGCACCGTCGCGCCGAGGCGGGGCAGGTCGCTGCAGGCCGCGTAGGCGTTTCCGTTGGGCGACGACAATGACGCCTCGGCCGCGCAGCCGCCCGCCGCGGACGCGGACGTGGCGAACAGGGGGAGTAGCGCGAGCACGAGCATGGCCATGGATTCTTTCGGATTCCGCAGCAGTTGGACTTGGAGATGGATCGGCTCAAACGGCGTGGTGAAAAGATAAAGGCGGTGTTTTGAACTGGGCGCAACTGGTAGCGGGCACTGGCTGAGGTTGATATGGAGCGCCGCGAGAGCGGGTGGTGGCGGTGGCCGGTGGATACAGGTGTAGACAAAACCAGGAAGAAAGCAGAACGGGACGGGACGGGATGGGCGGCCGCGGATGGTAGAAAGCTTCAACCATCTATCGCTCGTGAAACCTAACCACCGGACACGCACAAAATACAGTACCATGATGAGCATATGGAGCAAGTCCAATGCGCTGACACATCAACGCGCCGACCCAAATGGAGTGCGTCGACTTTTCGTCCGTCTGCCGACCCATTTTTGCTCTAAATTTGGGTCTCATTTGCGTCGGTGCAGACACGAAACGAACGCGCGTCTGCTTCCTTCTTGGCCTGTCAGTCGGTGACACATTGGACATTTTCTTCCACCCCTATCGACAGCAAGCCCTCGTCCGTCCCACCCCGTGCCGCCGCCCCCAGTTCCGGCGTCCCTGCCAGTAGTCCGCGCCTACACACCTACCCCACACGCCGTCACCTCCCACGTCACCGCCGCCACCGCCTCGCCACCGGGCCACCGCAGCTTCTCA
>NC_041389.1:476983779-476985423 GCF_002162155.2 Triticum dicoccoides
CCTTCGTCCGATGCCGCCACGCTTGCCTGACGCCGCCAGGCCAGGTACCTGGTCCAGCTCCTTCTCTTCGTCGGCCAGTTTCTTCGATGATGCCCGCAAGTTGTTCGACAATTTGTCCCCAAGGTACAAATGGACTCCGCCGACGAGTTTTTTTTCACAATTTTCTCTGCGACTCTGACAATTCCTCATCCGATGATGAGGAGATGATGGCTGTTGTGTTGGTCCATGGCCACCTTAATAGGCAGCGGCCGTTGTTCTGGGGCTCGATCCCAGGGCACACTCCGGCGTTGAATCGTAACCGAGAGAGCGGTCATTTCCTTCTTTAAAGGACTACTTCGACACAGCCAACCCGCTATTCAAACATCACCAATTCCGATGGCGTTTTCGTATGGCTAGGCATGTTTTCAGCTGTATTTGAGAGGGGGTGGTCGGGCTCAATATGTATCTCGAGTGGAAGGAGGATGCCCTTGGAAGGATTGGCTTCTCATCTTATCAGAAATGCACTGCAGCTATCTGGATGCTTGCATACAGAGTGCCCAGTGATCTCATTGATGAGTACGTCCATATGAGCGAGTCTACATGCCTAGAGTCCATGTACAGGTTCTGCAAGGCTGTGATTTGCAGTGTTTGGCCTTGAGTACTTGAGAGAGTCGACTGCTGAAGATACAACCCACTTGTTGGCGACCAATGACTGCAGGGGCTTCTTAGGGATGCTTGGTAGCATAGACTGCATACACTAGGAGTGGAAGAACCGCCCTTCT
Source organism: Triticum dicoccoides (assembly GCF_002162155.2). Lineage (NCBI taxonomy): Eukaryota > Viridiplantae > Streptophyta > Magnoliopsida > Poales > Poaceae > Triticum > Triticum dicoccoides. Next base: position 476,984,541 of record NC_041389.1, read on the forward strand.
GCTTGGCAAGGGCGGTATAGGGGCCATGTCAAGGCTTGCACTGTCATACTTGAGGTCGTGGCCTCACAAGTTCTCTGGATCTAGTACTCTTTCTTTGGCATGACAGGTCGCACAATGATATCAACGTGGTTCAGCGCTCGTCGGTGTTTGCAAGGCTTGTCGAAGGCAATAGCCCGCCGGTCAATGTTAACATCAACGACCACAACTATAACAAAGGATACTACCTAGCTGACGGTATCTATCCTCAGTGGATCACTATTATGAAGATAATCCCCAACCTGTCGGAGAGAAGAGGAAAAGATTTGCCCAAAGGATGTCAAGTGTGCCTTTGGTGTTCTGCAATCTCGATGGGGCATCGTTCTGTATCCTGCAAGAACTTGGAGCACCAAAAGGTTGTGGAAGGTGATGACTGCTTGTGTGATCATGTACAATATGATCGTAGATGATGAGTGCCCGGAACGTATCTGCAATCAAGGGTTTCACTTTCTAGGTGATAATGTTGTGCCTAAGCATGGAGGAGGAGCGGCAACGTTTGCAGAGTTCACCAAATTTCATCATCAAATGCGTGATTGTGAAACTCACATTCAACTGCAAGATGATTTGATTGAGCATATGCACTACAAGGGAAAAGCCTACTAGTAGCGCGGGTTAAACAATTAGTAGTAGCACGGGTGCCCGCGCTACTACTACGGCGCTACAGCAAAGTTGTAGTAGTATCACGGGTGCACCCGTGCTACTACTATGTATGTTAGTACTAGTGTGGGTGCTACCCGCGCTACTACTATTAATTTCAAAAACAAAAAAAGTTCTCTATCCCGTGCGTGCCATGGAGGTGAACTCGTTGAGCGCCATGGAGGAGGAGGTGTGCTTGGGCAGGAGCACC
>NC_041389.1:476985626-476986623 GCF_002162155.2 Triticum dicoccoides
TTCGGCCGAGGATATGGGCACTTCACGTACCTTATATTTAGTAATAGTTAGGGGTATAAACCATAGTAGTAGCGCGGGTTCATACCCCTCGCTACTACTATGGCAATGTCCCGGGGGGATGGGGGTGGGGGAGGGGCACGATAGAGACCACTTAGAAGTAGCCAGGGTTATAAACCCACGCTACTACTATCAACTTAGTAGTAGCGGGGGGTATAAACCCTTTTCCTACCAGTGATGTGGGCTCATGTTAGCAACTTATAGATGTATCTTTTTTTAAATATATTTGAGACAATTTATTTTATAGTCAGCTTGTAAACTATGGTATATTTATTTGGGTTGTGGAACTATGCTATTTTTGTTTGCTTGTGAAATTATGCAAAATGTGTGTATATTTGTTGAAAAACGGCGGCAAGTCGGCCATGCAAAAAAAATATGGGTTGGCGCGTTGGACGCACCGCCGACCAAAATCAAAAAGAAGGCGGATGCCGAGCGGACGGCCGACCCAAATAAATAAAAATCGAACAAAGCGTGCGTCCATTTGAGTCGGCATGTTGGAGTTGCTCTCAGCACCATGAGCATAAACTGGTTGTTGGATAGCCCTAGTACAAAAGAATAATTGAAAAGAAGAAAATGGTCCCTTTAACACTGAAATTGAGCTAGATCCCTTGTTGTTCAATCCTGGTTGATGATTGCCCTTTCTCGATGCGGCCTTCGGCTTCACGGAGTAACATATCCGACGATGGTGACATGGTGGAGGTGATATTGAGTCTGAAGAATGACACGTACGTTCTGGACCCTCAAGAGAAGTTTTTTTTAAGTAACGCCCCTCAAGAGAAATTGGAGCTGAGCAAGGAAGCGATGCTCCCGTGGGCCGAGGATTGGATGTGGTGCTGCGCCACAATGGCTTTGAAGCTTAATGACGTTCCTTATTCTCTCTCAGTATGTTTCAATTTTATTTTATTTTGAGGGAAGTTCCTAATTTATTAGTAGGAATTAA
>NC_041389.1:476986874-477083706 GCF_002162155.2 Triticum dicoccoides
ACAAAACTCACTTCTTGGTTTTTTTATTTTATTTTATTTTATTTTCATTTTATTTTTTTTAGAAAAGGAGGAAGACCCCGGCCTTTGCATCTGAGCGATGCATACAACCATTTTATTAATTATTAACACAAGACTTTACAAAGTCATACAATAATAAGACTAAACCACCGTCTAAGCAACTTCTGTCGCTATTCCTATCCAGATGATGAAGGGCGCTGATAGTCTGGCCTAATACCAAACAGACCTTGCAGCCAAACCTAACGTTTAAGACCTGAGGTCCCAACTAGGACGCCTGCCGGGTATGGGCACCCACCAGTCAGGCGTGCTCCTCAACCAGGACGCCTGTCGAGTATGAGGCCGCCGCAGCCACCTGCCATCAATCCATCTTCAGAGTTGTACTGTTGCATGTACCTTGCCAGGTCTAGCTGCCGCCGACGCCACCACGACGCCAGACAACGTCGACCTCCTGCGCGAGTCCATCATCGCACATCAGACGCCTAATCTCCAGGGCGCCATGCCATCGAGATCCGACACCATCAATGTGTATGATGAAGCGCCGCTCCTCTCTGAAGGAAATATGCCCTAGAGGCAATAATAAAGTTATTATTTATTTCCTTATTTCATGATAAATGTTTATTATTCATGCTAGAATTGTATTAACCGGAAACATAATACATGTGTGAATACATAGACAAACATAGTGTCACTAGTATGCCTCTACTTAACTAGCTCGTGAATCAAAAATGGTTAAGTTTCCTAGCCATGGACAAAAGAGTTGTCATTTGATTAATGGGATCACATCATTAGGAGAATGATGTGATTGACTTGACCCATTCCGTTAGCTTAGCACACAATCGTTTAGTATGTTGCTACTGCTTTCTTCATGACTTATACATGTTCCTGTGACTATGAGATTATGCAACTCCCGTTTACCGGAGGAACACTTTGTGTGCTACCAAACGTCACAACGTAACTGGGTGATTATAAATGTGCTCTACAGGTGTCTCTGAAGGTACATGTTGAGCTGGCGTATTTCGAGATTAGGATTTGTCACTCCGATTATCGGAGAGGTATCTCTGGGTCCACTCGGTATTGCACATTACTATAAGCCTTGCAAGCATTGCAACTAATTAGTTAGTTGCGGGATAATGTATTACAGAACGAGTAAAGAGACTTGCCAGTAACGAGATTAAACTAGGTATTGAGATACCGACGATCGAATCTCGGGCAAGTAACATACCGATGACAAAGGGAACAACGTATGTTGTTATGCGGTTTGACCGATAAAGATCTTCGTAGAATATGTGGGAGCCAATATGAGCATCCAGGTTCCGCTATTGGTTATTGACCGGAAACGTGTTTCGGTCATGTCTACATTGTTCTCGAACCCGTAGGGTCTGCACGCTTAAGGTTTTGATGACAGTTATATTATGAGTTTATAAGTTTTGATGTACCGAAGGAGTTCGGAGTCCTGGATGAGATCGGGGACATGACGAGGAGTCTCGAAATGGTCGAGATGTAAAGATCGATATATTGGACGACTATATTCGGACTTCGGAAAGGTTCCGAGTGATTCGGGTATTTTTCGGAGTACCGGAGAGTTACGGGAATTCGCCGGGGAGTATATGGGCCTTATTGGGCCATACAGGAATAGAGGAGAGAGGCCAAAAGGAAGGAGGCCTGCGCCCCCCCTCTGGTCCGAATTGGACAAGGGGTGCAGCCCCCTTTTCCTTCTCCCTCTCCTCCTCTTTCCTTCTCTCCTACTCCAACAAGGGAAGGAGGAGTCCTACTCCCGGTGGAAGTAGGACTCCCCCCTTGGCGCGCCTCCTCCCTAACCGGCCGCCTCCCCCTTGCTCCTTTATATACGGGGGCAGGGGGACACCCCATAGACAACAACAATTGATCCCTTGGATCTCTTAGCCGTGTGCGGTGCCCCCCTCCACCATAGTCCACCTCGATAATATCGCAGCGGTGCTTAGGCGAAGCCCTGCGACGGTAGAACATCAAGATCGTCACCACGCCGTCGTGCTGACGGCACTCATCCCCGACCCCTGCTGGATCGAAGTCCGGGGATCGTCATCGAGCTGAACGTGTGCTGAACTCAGAGGTGCCGTACGTTCGGTACTTGGATCGGTCGGATCGTGAAGACGTACGACTACATCAACCGCATTGTCATAACGCTTCCGCTTTCGGTCTACGAGGGTACGTAGACAACACTCTCCCCTCTCGTTGCTATGCATCACCATGATCTTGCGTGTGCGTAGGAAATTTTTAAAATCACTATGTTCCCCAACAGTGGTATCAGAGCCGGATTTTATGCGTAGATGTCATATGCACGAGTAGAACACAAGTGAGTTGTGGGCGATACAAGTCATACTGCTTACCAGCATGTCATACTTTGGTTCAGCGGCATTGTGAGATGAAGCGGCTCGGACCAACATTACGCATACGCTTACGCGAGACTGGTTTCACCGCTACAAGCACTCATTGCTTAAAGGTGACCGGCGGGTGTCTGTCTCTCTCACTTCAGTTGAACCGAGTGTGGCTACGCCCGGTCCTTGCGAAGGTTAAAACAGCACTAACTTGACGAACTATCGTTGTGGTTTTGATGCGTAGGTAAGAACGGTTCTTGCTAAGCCCGTAGCAGCCACGTAAAATTTGCAACAACAAAGCAGAGGACGTCTAACTTGTTTTGCAGGGCATGTTGTGATGTGATATGGTCAAGACGTGATGCTATATTTTATTGTATGAGATGATCATGTTTTGTAACCGAAGTTATCGGCAACTGGCAGGAGCCATATGGTTGTTGCTTTATTGTATGAAATGCAAACGCCCTGTAATTTCTTTACTTTATGACTAAGCGGTAGCAATATGAAGGAAATATGCCCTAGAGGCAATAATAAAGTTATTATTTATTTCCTCATATCATGATACATGTTTATTATTCATGCTAGAATTGTATTAACCGGAAACATGATACACGTGTGAATACATAGACAAACGTAAAGTCACTAGTATGCCTCTACTTGACTAGCTCATTAATCAAAGATGGTTATGTTTCCTAACCATAGACATGTGTTGTCATTTGATTAATGGGATCACATCATTAGGAGAATGATGTGATTGACATGACCCATTCCGTTAGCCTAGCACTTGATCGTTTAGTATGTTGCTATTGCTTTCTTCATGACTTATACAAAGTTCCTGCAACTATGAGATTGTGCAACTCACGTTTACCGGAAGAACACTTTGTGTGCTACCAAACGTCACAACGTAACTGGGTGATTATAAAGGTGCTCTACAGGTGTTTCCGAAGGTACATGTTGGGTTGGCATAATTCGAGATTAGTTTTTGTCACTCCGATTGTCGGAGAGGTATCTCTAGGCCCTCTCGGTAATACTCATCACCTAAGCCTTGCAAGCATTGTAACTAATGAGTTAGTTATAAGATGATGTGTTACAGAACGAGTAAAGAGAGTTTCCGGTAACGAGATTGAACTAGGTATTGGATACCGACGATCAAATCTCGGGCAAGTAACATACCGATGACAAAGGGAAGAACGTATGTTGTTATGCGGTTTGACCGATAAAGATCTTCGTAGAATATGTAGGAACCAATATGGGCATCCAGGTTCCGCTATTGGTTATTGACCGAGAATAGTTCTAGGTCATGTCTGCATAGTTCTCGAACCCGTAGGGTCCGCACGCTTAATGTTACGATGACAGTTTTATTATGAGTTTACAAGTTTTGATGTACCGAAGTTTGTTCGGAGTCCCGGATGTGATCACGGACATGACGAGGAGTCTCGAAATGGTCGATACATAAAGTTTGATATATTGGACGACTATATTCGGACACCGGAAGTGTTCCGGGTGATTTCGGAGAAAACCAGAGTGCCGGAGGGTTACCGGAACCCCCCCGGAGAGTTAATGGGCCACATGGGCCTTAGTGGGAAGAGAGAGGGGCGGCCAGGAAGGGCCGCGCGCCCCCTCTCCCTCTGGTCCGAATTGGACTAGGAGGGGGGGCGGCGCCCCCCTCTTTCCTTCCCCTCCTCTCCCCCTTCCTTCCCCTCCTAGTAGGAGTAGGAAAGGAGGAGTCCTACTCCTACTAGGAGGAGGACTCCTCTCCTGGCGCGCCCAACAAGGGCCGGCCGGCCTCCCCCTCCCTCCTTTATATACGGGGGCAGGGGGCACCCCATAGACACAAGTTGATCTACGGATCGTTCCTTAGCCGTGTGCGGTGCCCCCCTCCACCATATTCCACCTCGGTCATATCGTCATGGAGTTTAGGCGAAGCCCTGTGCCGGTAGAACATCATCATCATCACCACGCCGTCGTGCTGACGGAACTCATCCCTGAAGCTTTGCTGGATCGGAGCCCGGGGATCGTCATCGAGCTGAACGTGTGCTGAACTCGGAGGTGCCGTACGTTCGGTGCTTGGATCGGTCGGATCGTGAAGACGTACGACTACATCAACCGCGTTGTCATAACGCTTCCACTTACGGTCTACGAGGGTACGTGGACGAACACTCTCCCCTCTCGTTGCTATGCATCACCATGATCTTGCCTGTGCGTAGGAATTTTTTTGAAATTACTACGTTCCCCAACAGTGGCATCCGAGCCTGGTTTTATGCGTAGATGTCATATGCACGAGTAGAACACAAGTGAGTTGTGGGCGATACAAGTCATACTGCTTACCAGCATGTCATACTTTGGTTCGGCGGTATTGTGAGATGAAGCGGCCTGGACCGACATTACGCGTACGCTTACGCGAGACTGGTTTCACCGTTGCGAGCATTCATGCTTAAAGGTGGCTGGCGGGTGTCTATCTCTCTCACTTTAGTTGAACCGAGTGTGGCTACGCCCGGTCCTTGCGAAGGTTAAAACAGCACCAACTTGACAAACTATCGTTGTGGTTTTTGATGCGTAGGTAAGAACGGTTCTTGCTAAGCCCGTAGCAGCCACGTAAAATTTGCAACAACAAAGTAGAGGACGTCTAACTTGTTTTTGCAGGGTATGTTGTGATGTGATATGGTCAAGACATGATGCTATATTTTATTGTATGAGATGATCATGTTTTGTAACCGAAGTTATCAGCAACTGGCATGAGCCATATGGTTGTCGCTTTATTGTATGAAATGCAAACGCCCTGTAATTGCTTTACTTTATCACTAAGCGGTAGCGATAGTCGTAGAAGCAATAGTTGGCGAGACAATAACGATGCTACGATGAAGATCAAGGTGTTGCGCCGGTGACGATGGTGATCATGACGGTGCTTCCGAGATGGAGATCACAAGCACAAGATGATGATGGCCATATCATATCACTTATATTGATTGCATGTGATGTTTATCCTTTATGCATCTTATCTTGCTTTGATTGACGGTAGCATTTTAAGATGATCTCTCACTAAAATTATCAAGAAGTGTTCTCCCTGAGTATGCACCGTTGCCAAAGTTTGTCGTGCCCAGACACCACGTCATGATCGGGTGTGGTAAGCTCTACGTCCATCTACAACGGGTGCAAGCCAGTTTTGCACACGCAGAATACTCAGGTTAAACTTGACGAGCCTAGCATATACAGATATGGCCTCGGAACACGGAGACCAAAAGGTCGAGCGTGAATCATATAGTAGATATGATCAACATAGTGATGTTCACCATTGAAAACTACTCCATCTCACGTGATGATCGGTTATGGTTTAGTTGATTTGGATCACGTGATCACTTAGATGACTAGAGAGATGTCTGTCTAAGTGGGAGTTCTTAAGTAATATGATTAATTGAACTTAAATTTATCATGAACTTAGTACCTGATAGTATTTTGCTTATCTATGTTTGTTTGTAGTTAGATGGCTCGTGCTGTTGTTCCGTTGAATTTTAATGCGTTCCTTGAGAAAGCAAAGTTGAAAGATGATGGTAGCAATTATAGGACTGGGTCCGTAACCTGAGGATTATCCTCATTGCTGCACAGAAAAGTTACGTCCTGGAAGCACCGCTGGGTGCCAGGCCTGCTGCTGATGCAACTGACGACGTTAAGAACGTCTGGCAGAGCAAAGCTGATGACTACTCTATATTTCAGTGTGCCATGCTTTACGGCTTAGAACCGGGTCTTCAACGATGTTTTGAACGTCATGGAGCATATGAGATGTTCCAGGAGTTGAAGTTAATATTTCAAGAAAATGCCCGGATTGAGAGATATGAAGTCTCCAATAAGTTCTACAGCTGCAAGATGGAGGAGAATAGTTCTATCAGTGAACATATACTCAAAATGTCTGGGTATAATAATCACTTGATTCAACTGGGAGTTAATCTTTCGGATTATAGCGTCATTGACAGAATTCTCCAATCACTGCCACCAAGCTACAAGAGCTTTGTGATGAACTATAATATGCAAGGGATGAACAAGACTATTCCCGAGCTCTTCGCAATGCTAAAAGCTGCGGAGGTAGAAATCAAGAAGGAGCATCAAGTGTTGATGGTCAACAAGACCACTAGTTTCAAGAAAAAGGGCAAAGGGAAGAAGAAGGGGAACTTCAAGAAGAACAGCAAGCAAGTTGCTGCTCAAGAGAAGAAACCCAAGTGTGGACCTAAGCCTGAAACTGAGTGCTTCTACTGCAAGCAGACTGGTCACTGGAAGCGGAACTGCCCCAAGTATTTGGCGGATAAGAAGGATGGCAAAGTGAACAAAGGTATATGTGATATACATGTTATTGATGTGTACCTAACTATAGCTCGTAGTAGCACCTGGGTATTTGATACTGGTTCTGTTGCTAATATTTGCAACTCGAAACAGGGACTACGGAATAAGCGAGCACTGGCCAAGGACGAGGTGACGATGCGCGTGGGAAACGGTTCCAAAGTCGATGTGATCGCGGTCGGCACGCTACCTCTATATCTACCTTCAGGATTAGTTTTAGACCTGAATAATTGTTATTTGGTGCCAGCGTTGAGCATGAACATTATATCTGGATCTTGTTTGATGCGAGATGGTTATTCATTTAAATCAGAGAATAATGGTTGTTCTATTTATATGAGTAGTATCTTTTAGGTCATGCACCCTTGAAGAGTGGTCTATTTTTATTAAATCTCGATAGTAGTGATACACATATTCATAGTGTTGAAACCAAAAGATGCAGAGTTAATAATGATAGTGCAACTTATTTGTGGCACTGCCGTTTGGGTCATATCGGTGTAAAGCGCATGAAGAAACTCCATACTGATGGACTTTTGGAATCACTTGATTATGAATCACTTGGTACTTGCGAACCGTGCCTTATGGGCAAGATGACTAAAACGCCGTTCTCCGGAACTATGGAGCGAGCAACTGATTTTTTTGGAAATCATACATACTGATGTTTGTGGCCCAATGAATGTTGAGGCTCGCGGCGGGTATCGTTATTTTCTCACCTTCACAGATGATTTGAGCAGATATGGGTATATCTACTTGATGAAACACAAGTCTGAAACATTTGAAAAGTTCAAAGAATTTCAGAGTGAAGTGGAAAATCATCGTAATAAGAAAATAAAGTTTCTACGATCTGATCGTGGAGGAGAATATTTGAGTTATGAGTTTGGCCTACACTTGAAACAATATGGAATAGTTTCGCAACTCACACCACCTGGAACACCACAACGAAATGGTGTGTGCGAACGTCGTAATCGTACTTTACTTGATATGGTGCGATCTATGATGTCTCTTACTGATTTACCGCTATCATTTTGGGGTTATGCTTTAGAGACGACCGCATTCACGTTAAATAGGGAACCATCAAAATCCGTTGAAACGACGCCTTATGAACTGTGGTTTGGCAAGAAACCAAAGTTGTCGTTTCTTAAAGTTTGGGGCTGCGATGCTTATGTGAAGAAACTTCAACCAGATAAGCTCGAACCTAAATCGGAGAAATGTGTCTTCATAGGATACCCAAAAGAGACTATTGGGTACACCTTCTATCACAGATCCGAAGGCAAGACATTCGTTGCTAAGAATGGATCCTTTCTAGAGAAGGAGTTTCTCTCGAAAGAAGTGAGTGGGAGGAAAGTAGAACTTGATGAGATAACTGTATCTACTCCCTTATTGGAAAGTAGTTCATCACGAGAACCAGTTCCTGTGACAACTACACCAATTAGTGAGGAAGCTAATGATAATGATCATGAAACTTCAGATCAAGTTTCTACTGAACCTCGTAGGTCTACCAGAGTAAGATCCGCACCAGAGTGGTACGGTAATCCTATTCCGGATGTCATGTTACTTGACCATGATGAACCTATGAACTATGAGGAAGCGATGATGAGCCCGGATTCCGCAAAATGGCTAGAAGCCATGAAATCTGAGATGGGATCCATGTATGAAAACAAAGTATGGACTTTGGTTGACTAGCCCGATGATCGGCAAGCCATTGAGAATAAATGGACCTTTAAGAAGAAGACTGACGCTGATGGTAATATAACTGTCTATAAAGCTCGACTTGTTGCAAAAGGTTTTCGACAAGTTCAAGGGGTTGACTATGATGAGACTTTCTCACCCGTAGCGATGCTTAAGTCCGTCCGAATCATGTTAGCTATTGTTGCATTTCATGATTATGAAATTTGGCAAATGGATGTCAAGACTGCATTCTTGAATGGATTTCTAGAAGAAGAGTTGTATATGATGCAGCCGGAAGGTTTTGTTGATCCAAAAGGTGCTGACAAAGTGTGCAAGCTCCAGCGTTCCATTTATGGACTGGTGCAAGCATCTCGGAGTTGGAATAAACGCTTTGATAGTGTGATCAAAGCATATGGTTTTATACAAACTTTTGGAGAAGCCTGTATTTACAAGAAAGTGAGTGGGAGCTCTGTAGCATTTCTAATTTTATATGTAGATGACATATTATTAATTGGAAATGATATAGAATTTCTGGATAGCATAAAAGGATACTTGAATAAAAGTTTGTCAATGAAAGACCTCGGTGAAGCTGCTTACATATTGGGCATCAAGATCTATAGAGATAGATCAAGACGCTTAATAGGACTTTCACAAAGCACATACCTTGACAAAATTTTGAAAAAGTTCAAAATGGATCAGGCAAAGAAAGGATTCTTGCCTGTGCTACAAGGTGTGAAGTTGAGTCAAACTCAATGCCCGACCACAGCAGAAGATAGAGAGAAAATGAAAAATGTTCCCTATGCTTCAGCCATAGGCTCTATCATGTATGCAATGCTGTGTACCAGACCTGACGTATGCTTAGCAATAAGCTTGGCAGGAAGGTACCAAAGTAATCCAGGAGTGGATCACTGGACAGCGGTCAAGAACATCCTGAAATACCTGAAAAGGACTAAGGATATGTTTCTCGTATATGGAGGTGACAAAGAGCTAGTCGTAAACGGTTACATCGATGCAAGCTTTGACACTGATCCGGACGATTCCAAATTGCACACCGGATACGTGTTTTTATTAAACGGTGGAGCTGTAAGTTGGTGCAGTTCTAAACAAAGCATCGTAGCAGGATCTACATGTGAAGTGGAGTACATAGCTGCTTCGGAAGCAGCAAATGAAGGAGTCTGGATGAAGGAGTTCATTTCCGATCTAGGTGTCATACCTAGTGCATCGGGACCAATGAAGATCTTCTGTGAAAATACTGGTGCAATTGCCTTGGCAAAGGAATCCAGATTTCACAAGAGGACCAAGCACATCAAGAGATGCTTCAATTCTATTAGGGACCAAGTCCAAGTGGGAGACATAGAGATTTGTAAGATACATACGGATCTGAATGTTGCAGACCCCTTGACTAAGCCTCTCTCACGAGCAAAACATGATCAGCACCAAGACTCCATGGGTGTTAGAATCATTACTATGTAATCTAGATTATTGGCTCTAGTGCAAGTGGGAGACTGAAGGAAATATGCCCTAGAGGCAATAATAAAGTTATTATTTATTTCCTCATATCATGATAAATGTTTATTATTCATGCTAGAATTGTATTAACCGGAAACATGATACATGTGTGAATACATAGACAAACGTAAAGTCACTAGTATGCCTCTACTTGACTAGCTCATTAATCAAAGATGGTTATGTTTCCTAACCATAGACATGTGTTGTCATTTGATTAATGGGATCACATCATGAGGATAATGATGTGATTGACATGACCCATTCTGTTAGCCTAGCACTTGATCGTTTAGTATGTTGCTATTGCTTTCTTCATGACTTATACAAAGTTCCTGCAACTATGAGATTGTGCAACTCACGTTTACCGGAAGAACACTTTGTGTGCTACCAAACGTCACAACGTAACTAGGTGATTATAAAGGTGCTCTACAGGTGTTTCCGAAGGTACATGTTGGGTTGGCATAATTCGAGATTAGTTTTTGTCACTCCGATTGTCGGAGAGGTATCCCTGGGCCCTCTCGGTAATACTCATCACCTAAGCCTTGCAAGCATTGTAACTAATGAGTTAGTTATAATATGATGTGTTACAGAACGAGTAAAGAGACTTGCCGGTAACGAGATTGAACTAGGTATTGGATACCGACGATCAAATCTCGGGCAAGTAACATACCGATGACAAAGGGAACAACGTATGTTGTTATGCGGTTTGACCGATAAAGATCTTCGTAGAATATGTAGGAACCAATATGGGCATCCAGGTTCTGCTATTGGTTATTGACCGAGAATAGTTCTAGGTCATGTCTACATAGTTCTCGAACCTGTAGGGTCCGCACGCTTAACGTTACGATGACAGTTTTATTATGAGTTTACAAGTTTTGATGTACCGAAGTTTGTTCGGAGTCCCGGATGTCATCACGTACATGACGAGGAGTCTCGAAATGGTCGATACATAAAGATTGATATATTGGACGACTATATTCGGACACCGGAAGTGTTCCGGGTGATTTCGGAGAAAACCGGAGTGCCGGAGGGTTACCGGAACCACCCCCGGAGAGTTAATGGGCCACATGGGCCTTAGTGGGAAGAGAGAGGGGCGGCCAGGAAGGGCCGCGCGCCCCCTCTCCCTCTGGTCCGAATTGGACTAGGAGGAGGGGGGGCGGCGCCCCCCTCTTTCCTTCCCCTCCTCTCCCCCTTCCTTCCCCTCCTAGTAGGAGTAGGAAAGGAGGAGTCCTACTCCTACTAGGAGGAGGACTCCTCCTCCTTGCGCGCCCAACAAGGGCCGGCCGGCCTCCCCCCTCCCTCCTTTATATACGGGGGCAGGGGGCACCCCATAGACACAAGTTGATCTACGGATCGTTCCTTAGCCGTGTGTGGTGCCCCCTCCACCATATTCCACCTCGGTCATATTGTCGCAGAGTTTAGGCGAAGCCCTGCGCCGGTAGAACATAATCATCGTCACCACGCCGTCGTGCTGACGGAACTCATCCCCGAAGCTTTGCTGGATCGGAGCCCGGGGATCGTCATCGAGCTGAACGTGTGCTGAACTCGGAGGTGCCGTACGTTCGGTGCTTGGATCGGTCGGATCGTGAAGACGTATGACTACATCAACCGCGTTGTCATAATGCTTCCGCTTACGGTCTACGAGGGTACGTGCACGAACACTCTCCCCTCTCGTTGCTATGCATCACCATGATCTTGCGTGTGCGTAGGAATTTTTTTGAAATTACTACGTTCCCCAACACGATAGTCGTAGAAGCAATAGATGGCGTAACGACAACGATGCTACAATGGAGATCAAGGTGTTGCGCCGGTGACGATGGTGATCACGACGGTGCCTTGGAGATGGAGATCCCAAGCACAAGATGATGATGGCCATATCATATCACTTATATTGATTGCATATGATGTTTATCCTTTATGCATCTTATCTTGCTTTGATTGACGGTAGCATTTTAAGATGATCTCTCACTAATTATCAAGAAGTGTTCTCCCTGAGTATGCACCGTTGCGAAAGTTCTTCGTGCTGAGACACCACGTGATGATCGGGTGTGATAGGCTACGTTCAAATACAACGGGTGCAAAACAGTTGCACACGCGGAATACTCAGGTTAAACTTGACGAGCCTAGCATATACATATATGGCCTCGGAATACGGAGACCGAAAGGTCGAACGTGAATCATATAGTAGATATGATCAACATAGTGATGTTCACCATTGAAAACTACTCCATCTCACGTGATGATCGGACATGGTTTAGTTGATTTGGATCACGTGATCACTTAGATGACTAGATAGATGTCTGTCTAAGTGGGAGTTCTTAAGTAATATGATTAATTGAACTTAAATTTATCATGAACTTAGTCCTGGTAGTATTTTGCAAATTATGTTGTAGATCAATAGCTCGCGTTGTTGCTTCCCTATGTTTTTGCTTCCCTATGTTTTTATATGTGTTCCTAGAGAAAACTAAGTTGAAAAATGTTAGTAGCAATGATGCGGACTTGGTCTGTGATATGAGGTTTATCCTCATTGCTGCACAGAAGAATTATGTCCTTGATGCACCGCTAGGTGACAGACCTATTGCAGGAGCAGATGCAGATGTTATGAACATTTGGCTAGCTCAATATGATGACTACTTGATAGTTTTGTGCACCATGCTTTATGGCTTAGAACCGGGACTACAAAAACGTTTTTGAAACGTCATGGAACATATAAGATGTTTCAAGAGATGAAATTGGTATTTTAGACTCATGCCCGTGTCAAGAGGTATGAGACCTCTGACAAATACTTCGCCTAAAAGATGGAGGAGAATTGCTCAACTAGTGAGCAAGTACTTAGATTATCTGAGTACTACAATCGCTTCAATCAAGTGGGAGTTAATCTTCCAGATAAGATAGTGATTGGCAGAGTTCTCTAGTCACCATCACCAAGTTACTGGAACTTCATGATGAACTATATGTTGGGGAACGTAGCAGAAATTCAAAATTTTCCTACGTGTCACCAAGATCTATCTATGGAGAAACCAGCAACGAGGGGAAGGAGAGTGCATCTACATACCCTTGTAGATCGCTAAGCGGAAGCGTTCAAGAGAACGGGGTTGAAGGAGTCGTACTCGTCGTGATCCAAATCACCGAAGATCCTAGTGCCGAACGGACGGCACCTCCGCGTTCAACACACGTACAGCCCGGTGACGTCTCCCACGCCTTGATCCAGCAAGGAGAGAGGGAGAGGTTGAGGAAGACTCTGTCCAGCAGCAGCACAATGGCGTGGTGGTGGTGGAAGAGCGTGGCAATCCTGCAGGGCTTCGCCAAGCACCGCGGGAGAGGAGAAGGGAGAGAGGTAGGGCTGCGCCAAGGAGAGGTGAAAAACTCATGTGTTGGCAGCCCCAAAACCCTCAAGTATATATAGGGGAGAGGGAAGGGGGTGCGCCCCCTCTAGGGTTTCCACCCCAAGGGGTGCGGCAGCCCCAATCCCATCTAAGGGTGGCGGCCAAGGGGGGAGAGGGGGGAAACTTGCCCCCCAAGTTAGGTGGAAGCACCCCCTCCCCAAACCCTAGGCGCTTTGGGCCCTTGTGGGGGGGGGGGGGCGCACCAGCACACCTGGGGCTGGTCCCCTCCCACACTTGGCCCATGCAGCCCTCCGAGGCCGGTGGCCGCCCTCCCGGTGGTCCCGGTAAGTTACCGATAAAACCCGAAACTTTTCCGGTGACCAAAACAGGACTTCCCATATATAAATCTTTACCTCCGGACCATTCCGGAACTCCTCGTGACGTCCAGGATCTCATCCGGGACTCCGAACAACATTCGGTAACCACATATAAACTTCCTTTATAACCCTAGCGTCATCGAACCTTAAGTGTGTAGACCCTACGGGTCCGGGAACCATGCAGACATGACCGAGATGTTCTCCGGTCAATAACCAACAGCGGGATCTGGATACCCATGTTGGCTCCCACATGTTCCACGATGATCTCATCGGATGAACCACGATGTCAAGGACTCAATCAATCCTGTATACAATTCCCTTTGTCTAGCGGTATTGTACTTGCCCGAGATTCGATCGTCGGTATGCCGATACCTTGTTCAATCTCGTTTCCGGCAAGTCTCTTTACTCGTTCCGTAACACATCATCCCGCGATCAACTCTTTGATCACATTGTGTACATTATGATGATGTCCTACCGAGTGGGCCCAGAGATACCTCTCCGTTTACACGGAGTGACAAATCCCAGTCTCGATTCATGCCAACCCAACAGACACTTTCGGAGATACCTGTAGTGCACCTTTATAGTCACCCAGTTACGTTGTGATGTTTGGTACACCCAAAGCATTCCTACGGTATCCGGGAGTTGCACAATGTCATGGTCTAAGGAAATGATACTTGACATTAGAAAAGCTTTAGCATACGAACTACATGATCTTTGTGCTAGGCTTAGGATTGGGTCTTGTCCATCAAATCATTCTCCTAATGATGTGATCCGTTATCAACGACATCCAATGTCCATGGTCAGGAAACTGTAACCATCTGTTGATCAACGAGCTAGTCAACTAGAGGCTTACTAGGGACATGGTGTTGTCTATGTATCCACACATGTATATGAGTTTCCTATCAATACAATTATAGCATGGATAATAAACAATTATCATGAACAAGGAAATATAATAATAACTAATTTATTATTGCCTCTAGGGCATATTTCCAACAGTCTCCCACTTGCACTAGAGTCAATAATCTAGTTCACATCGCCATGTGATTAACACTCACACGTCACATCGCCATGTGACCAACATCCAAAGAGTTTACTAGAGTCATTAAACTAGTTCACATCATCATGTGATTAAGACTCAATGAGTTCTGGAGTTTGATCATGTTTTGCTTGTGAGAGAAGTTTTAGTCAACGGGTCTGCAACATTCAGATCCATATGTACTTTGCAAATCTCTAGGTCATATTGTAAATGCTGCTTCCACGCTCCACTTGGAGCTATTCCAAATGGTCGCTCCACTATACGTATCCGGTTTGCTACTCAGAGTCATTCGGATAGGTGTTAAAGCTTGCATCGTCATAACCCTTTACGCCGAACTCTTTATCACCTCCATAATCGAGAAACAAATCCTTATTCCTCTAAGGATAATTTTGACCGCTATCTGGTGATCTACTCCTTGATCACCTTTGTACCCTCTTGCCAGACATGTGGCAAGCCACACATCAGGTGCGGTACTTAGCATAGCATACTGTAGAGCCTACGTCTAAAGCATAGGGGACGACCTTCGTCCTTTCTCTCCTTTCTGCCGTGGTCGAGCTTTAAGTCTTAACTTCGTACCTTACAACTCAGGCAAGAACTCCTTCTTTGACTGATCCATCTTGAACACCTTCAAGATCATGTCAAGGTATATGCTGATTTGAAAGTACCATTAAGCGGTTTTTGATCTATCCTCATAGATCTTGATGCTCAATGTTCAAGTAGCTTAATCCAGGTTTTCTATTGAAAAACACTTTTCAAATAACCCTATATGCTTTCCAGAAAATTCTACATCATTTCTGATCATCAATATGTCAACAACATATACTCATCAGAAATTCTATAGTGCTCCCACTCACTTATTTGGAAATACAAGTTTCTCATAAACCTTGTATAAACCTAAAATCTTTGATCATCTTATCAAAGTGTATATTCCAACTCCGAGATGCTTACTCCAGTCCATGTTATGATATATGGATCCTATCTCAGATTTCATGGCTTCTAACCATTTGTCGGAATATGGGCCCACCATCGCTTCTCCATAGCTCGTAGGTTCATTGTTGTCTAGCAACATGACCTTCAAGACAAGATCACCGTACCACTCCGAAGCAGTACGCGTCCTTGTCGTCCTACGAGGTTCGGTAGTGACTTGATCCGATGCTTCATGATCACTATCATAAGCTTCCACTTTAATTGGTGTAGGTGCCACAGGAACAACTTCCTGTGCCCTGCTACACACTGGTTGAAGTGATGGTTCAATAACCTCATCAAGTCTCCACCATCCTCCCACTCAACTTCTCAAGACAAACTTTTCCCCGAGAAAGGACCCGATTCAAGAAACAATCCCTATTGCTTTCGGATCTGAATTAGGAGGTATACCCAACTATTTTGGGTGTCCTATGAAGATGCATTTTATCCGCTTTGGGTTCGAGCTTATCAACCTGAAACTTTTTCACATAAGCGTCGCAGCCCCAAACTTTTAAGAAACGACAACTTAGGTTTCTCTAAACCATAGTTCTTACGGTGTCATCTCAACGGAATTACGTGGTGCCCTATTAAAATGAGTGCGGTTGTCTCTAATGCCTAACCCATGAACGATAGTGTTAATTCGATAAGAGACATCATGGTACGCACCATATCCAATAGGGTGCAACTATGATGTTCGGACACACCATCACACTATGGTGTTCCAGGCAGTATTAATTGTGAAACAATTTCCACAAAGTCTTAATTGCGTGCCAAAGCTCGTAACTCAGATACTCATCTCTATGATCATATCATAGACATTTTATCCTCTTGTCACAATGATCTTCAACTTCACTCTGAAATTACTTGAACCATTCAATAATTCAGACTTGTATTTCATCAAGTAAATATACTCAACATCTACTCGAATCATCTGTGAAGTGAGAACATAACGATATTCACTGCATGCCTCAGCACTCATTGGACTGCACACATCAAAATGTGTTACTTCCAACAAGTTGCTATCTTGTTCCATCTCACTGAAAACAAGGCTTTTCAGTCATCTTGCCCATGTGGTATGATTTGCATATCTCAAGTGATTCAAAATCAAGTGAGTCCAAACGATCCATCTGCATAGAGTTTCTTCATGCGTGTACACCAATAGACATGGTTCGCATGTCTCAAACTTTTCAAAAATGAGTGAGTCCAAAGATCCATCAACATGGAGCTTCTTCATGCGTTTTATACCAATATGACTTACATGGCAGTGCCACAAGTAAGTGGTACTATCATTACTATCTTATATCTTTTGGCATGAAAATGTGTATCACTACTATCGAGATATAATAAACCATTCCTTTAGGTGCAAGACCATTCAAGGTATTATTCAAATAAATAGAGTAACCATTATTCTCCTTAAATGAATAACCATATTGCGATAGACATAATCCAATCATGTCTATGCTCAACGCAAACACCAAATGACAATTATTCAGGTTTAATAATAATCTTGATGGTAGAGGGAGCGTGCGATGTTTGATCACATCAAACTTGGAAACACTTCCAACACATATCGTCAGCTCACCTTTAGCTAGTCTCCGTTTATTCCGAAGCCTTTTATTTCGAGTTACTAACACTTAGCAACCGAACCGGTATCTTAATACCCTGGTGCTACTAGGAGTACTAGTAAAGTACACATTAACATAATGTATATCCAATATACTTCTATCGACCTTGCCAGCCTTCTCATCTACCAAGTATCTAGGGCAATTCCGCTCTAGTGACTGTTCCCCTTATCATAGAAGCACTTAGTTTCGGGTTTGGGTTCAACCTTGGGTTTCTTCACTAGAGCAGCAGCTGATTTGCCGGTTCATGAAGTATCCCTTCTTGCCCTTGCCCTTCTTGAAACTAGTGGTTTCACCAACCATCAAAATTGATGCTCCTTCTTGATTTCTACTTTCGCGGTGTCAAACATCGCGAATACCTGAAGGATCATCATATCTATCCTTGATATGTTATAGTTCATCACAAAGCTCTAGCAGCTTGGTGGCAATGACTTTGGAGAAACATCACTATCTCATCTGGAAGATCAACTCCCACTTGATTCAAGTGATTGTTGCACTCAGACAATCTGAGCACAAGCTCAACGATTGGGCTTTTCTCCCTTAGTTTGCAAGATAAGAAAATCGTCGAAGGTCTTATACCTCTTGACGTGGGCACGAGCCTGAAATCCCAATTTCAGCCCTCGAAACATCTCATATGTCCCGCGACGTTTCGAAAACGTCTTTGGTGCCTCTACTCTAAACCATTTAATTGAACTATCACATAGTTACCAAAACGTGTATGTCCGATGTTCGCAACATCCACAAACGACGTTTGGGGTTCAGCACACTGAGCGGTGCATTAAGGACATAAGCTTTCTACTTTCCACATAATCGCTACTTTCAACTTTCAACTATATTTTCTCTAGGAACATATCTAAACAATGGAACTAAAGCGCGAGCTTACGACATAATTTGCAAAGATCTTTTGACTATGTTCAGGATAATTAAGTTCATCTAATGAACTCCAACTCAGATAGACATCCCTCTAGTCATCTAAGTGATTACATGATCCAAGTCAACTAGGCCATGTCCGATCATCACGTGAGACGGACTAGTCATCATCGGTGAAGATCTTCATGTTGATCGTATCTACTATACGACTCATGCTCGACCTTTCGGTCTCTTGTGTTCCGAGGCCATGTCTGTACATGCTAGGCTCGTCAAGTCAACCTAAGTGTTTCGCGTGTGTAAATCTGGCTTACACCCGTTGTATGTGAACGTAAGAATCTATCACACCCGATCATCACGTGGTGCTTCGAAACGACGAACTTTCGCAACGGTGCACAGTTAGGGGGAACACTTTCTTGAAATTTTAATGAGGGATCATCTTATTTACTACCGTCGTTCTTAAGCAAATAAGATGCATAAACATGATAAACATCACATGCAATCAAATAGTGACATGATATGGCCAATATCATTTTGCTCCTTTTGATCTCCATCTTCGGGGCTCCATGATCATCATCATCACCGGCATGACACCATGATCTCCATCATCGTGTCTCCATGAAGTTGTCTCGCCAACTTATTACTTCTACTACTATGGCTACCGGTTAGCAATAAAGTAAAGTAATTACATGGCATTGTTCAATGACACGCAGGTCATACAATAAATAAAGACAACTCCTATGGCTCCTGTCGGTTGCCATACTCATCGACATGCAAGTCGTGATTCCTATTACAAGAACATGATCAATCTCATACATCACATATCATTCATCACATTCTTCTTGGCCATATCACATCACATAGCATACCCTGCAAAAACAAGTTAGGCGTCCTCTAATTGTTGTTTGCTTGTTTTACGTGGCTGCTATGGGTTTCTAGCAAGAACGTTTCTTACCTACGCAAAAGCCATAACATGATATGACAATTGCTATTTACCCTTCATAAGGACCCTTTTCATCGGATCCGATTCGACTAAAGTGGGAGAGACTGGCACCCGCTAGCCACCTTATGCAAGAAGTGCATGTCAATCGGTGGAACCTGTCTCACGTAAGTGTACGTGTAAGGTCGGTCCGGGCCGCTTCATCCCACAATATCGTCGAAACAAGATTGGACTAGTAACGGTAAGCATATTGAACAAAATCAACGCCCACAACTACTTTGTGTTCTACTCGTGCAAAGAATCTACGCAATAGACCTAGCTCATGATGCCACTGTTGGGGAACGTAGCAGAAATTCAAAATTTTCCTACGTGTCACCAAGATCTATCTATGGAGAAACCAGCAACGAGGGGAAGGAGAGTGCATCTACATACCCTTGTAGATCGCTAAGCGGAAGCGTTCAAGAGAACGGGGTTGAAGGAGTCGTACTCGTCGTGATCCAAATCACCGAAGATCCTAGTGCCGAACGGACGGCACCTCCGCGTTCAACACACGTACAGCCCGGTGACGTCTCCCACGCCTTGATCCAGCAAGGAGAGAGGGAGAGGTTGAGGAAGACTCCGTCCAGCAGCAGCACAACGGCGTGGTGGTGGTGGAGGAGCGTGGCAATCCTGCAGGGCTTCGCCAAGCACCGCGGGAGAGGAGAAGGGAGAGAGGTAGGGCTGCGCCAAGGAGAGGTGAAAAACTCATGTGTTGGCAGCCCCAAAACCCTCAAGTATATATAGGGGAGAGGGAAGGGGGTGCGCCCCCTCTAGGGTTTCCACCCCAAGGGGTGCGGCAGCCCCAATCCCATCTAAGGGTGGCGGCCAAGGGGGGAGAGGGGGGAAACTTGCCCCCCAAGTTAGGTGGAAGCACCCCCTCCCCAAACCCTAGGCGCCTTGGGCCCTTGTGGGGGGGCGCACCAGCCCACCTGGGGCTGGTCCCCTCCCACACTTGGCCCATGCAGCCCTCCGGGGCCGGTCCCCACTTGGTGGACCCCCGGGACCCTCCCGGTGGTCCCGGTACGTTACCGATAAAACCTGAAACTTTTCCGATGACCAAAACAGGACTTCCCATATATAAATCTTTACCTTCGGACCATTCCGGAACTCCTCGTGACGTCCAGGATCTCATCCATGACTCCGAACAACATTCGGTAACCACATACAAACTTTCTTTATAACCCTAGCGTCATCGAACCTTAAGTGTGTAGACCCTACGGGTTCGGGAACCATGCAGACATGACCGAGACGTTCTCCGGTCAATAACCAACAGCGGGATCTGGATACCCATGTTGGATCCCACATGTTCTATGATGATCTCATTGGATGAACCACGATGTCAAGGACTCAATCAATCCCGTATACAATTCCCTTTGTCTTGCGGTATTGTACTTGCCCGAGATTCGATCGTCGGTATGCCGATACCTTGTTCAATCTCGTTACCGGCAAGTCTCTTTACTCGTTCCGTAACACATCATCCTGCGATCAACTCTTTGATCACATTGTGCACATTATGATGATGTCCTACCGAGTGGGCCCAGAGATACCTCTCCGTTTACACGGAGTGACAAATCCCAGTCTCGATTCATGCCAACCCAATAGACACTTTTGGAGATACCTGTAGTGCACCTTTATAGTCACCCAGTTACGTTGTGACGTTTGCTACACCCAAAGCATTCCTACGGTATCCGGGAGTTGCATAATCTCATGGTCTAAGGAAATGATACTTGACATTAGAAAAGCTTTAGCATACGAACTACACGATCTTTGTGCTAGGCTTAGGATTGGGTCTTGTCCATCACATCATTCTCCTAATGATGTGATCCCGTTATCAACGACATCCAATGTCCATGGTCAGGAAACCGTAACCATCTGTTGATCAACGAGCTAGTCAACTAGAGGCTTACTAGGGACATGGTGTTGTCTATGTATCCACACATGTATCTGAGTTTCCTATCAATACAATTATAGCATGGATAATAAACGATTATCATGAACAAGGAAATATAATAATAACTAATTTATTATTTCCTCTAGGGCATATTTCCAACACTATAATGCAAGGGATGACGAGAATGATTCCCGAGCTCTTCGTGATGCTGAAATCGACGAAGGTAGAAATCAAGAAAAGAGCATCAAGTGTTGATGATTGACAAGACCACTAGTTTCAAGAAAAGGGCAAAGGAAAAGAAAGGGAACTTCAAGTAGAATGGCAAGCAAGTTGTCACTCCCGCGATGAAGCCCAAAGCTGGACCAAAGCCTGAAACTGAGTGATTATACTGCAAAGGAAATGGTCGCTAGAAGCGGAAATTCCGTGAATATTTGGTGAATAAGAAGGATGGCAAACTGAACAAGGGTATATTTGATATACATGTTATTGATGTGTACCTTACTAGTGTTTATAGTAGCCCCTGAGTATTTGATACTTGTTCGGTTGCTAAAGATTAGTAACTCGAAACAGGAGTTACAGAATAAACAGAAACTAGTTGAGGGTGAAGTGACGATGTATGTTGGAAGTGGTTCCAAGATTGATATGATCATCGTCGCACACTCCCTATACTTTCGGGATTAGTGTTGAACCTAAATAAATGTTATTTGGCATTTGCGTTGAGCATGAATATGATTTGATCATGTTTATTGCAATATGGTTATTCATATAAAATCAGAGAATAATTGTTGTTTTGTTTAAATGAATAAAACCTTTGATGGGCATACACCCAATGAAAATATTTTGTTGGATCTTGATCGTAGTGATATACATATTCATAATATTGATGCCAAAAGATGCAAAGTTGATAATGATAGTGCAACTTATTTGTGGCACTGCCGTTTGGATCATATCGGTGTAAAGCGCATGAAGAAACTCCATAAAGATGGATTTTTGGAATATCTTGGTTATGAATCATTTGATGCTTGTGAACCATGCCTCATGGGCAAGATGACTAAAACGCCGTTCTCCGGAACTATGGAGCTAGCAACTGATTTATTGGAAATCATACATGCTGATGTATGTGGTCCAATGAATATTGAAGCTCGCGGCGGGTATCGTTGTTTTCTCACCTTCACAGATGATTTGAGCAGATATGGGTATATCTACTTAATGAAACACAAGTCTGAAACATTTGAAATGTTCAAAGAAATTCAGAGTGAAGTGAAGAATCATCATAATAAGAAAATAAAGTTTCTACGATCTGATTGTGGAGAAGAATATTTGAGTTACGAGTTTGGCCTTCATATAAAACAATGCAGAATAGTTTCACAGCTCACGCCAAATGGAACACCACAACATTATGGTGTGTCCGAATGTCGTAACCGCACTTTATTGGATATGGTGCGATCTATGATGTCTCTTATCGGTTTACCACTATCATTTTGGGGTTATGCATTAGAGACAGCTGCATTCACGTTAAATAAGGCACCATCTAAATCCATTGAGACGACACCGTATGAACTATGGTTTAGCAAGCTGTTGTTTCTTAAAGTTTGGGGCTGCGATGCTTATGTGAAAAAGTTTCAACCTGATAAGTTCGAACCCAAATCGGAGAAGTGCGTCTTCATAGAATACCCAAAGGTAACTATTGGGTACACCTTCTATCACAGATCCAAAGGCAAGTTATTCGTTGCTAAGATGGATCCTTTCTAGAGAAGAAGTTTCTCTCGAAAGAAGTGAGTGGGAGGAAAGTAGAACTTGATGAGGTAATTGTACCTTCTCCTGAATTGGAAAGTAGTTCATCACAGAAATCAGTTCCAGTGATTCCTACACCAATTAGTGAGGAAGCTAATGATGATGATCATGAAACTTCAGATCAAGTTACTACAAAAACATCGTAGGTCTTCCAGAGTAAGATCCGCACCAGAATGGTACGGTAATCCTGTTCTAGAAGTCATGTTACTAGACCATGATAAACTTACGAACTATGAGGAAGCGATGATGAGCCCAGATTCCGCGAAATGGCTTGAGGCCATGAAATCTGAGATGGGATCCATGTATGAGAACAAAGTATGGACTTTAGTGGACTTGCCCGATGATCGGCAAGCCATAGAAAATAAATGGATCTTCAAGAGGAAGACGGACACTGATAGTAGTGTTACTATCTACAAAGCTCGACTTGTTGTGAAAGGTTTTTCGACAAGTTCAAGGTGTTGAATATGATGAGATTTTCTCACTCATATCGATGCTTAAGTCTGTCTGAATCATGTTAGCAATTGCCACATTTTATGAAATCTGGCAAATGGATGTCAAAATTGCATTCCTTAATGGATTTTTTAAAGATGAGTTGTATATGATGCAACCAGAAGGTTTTGTTAATCCTAAAAGTGCTAACAAAATGTGCAAGCTCCAGCGATCCATCAATGGACTTGTGCAAGCATCTTGGAGTTGGAATATACGGTTTGATGAGTTGATCAAAGCATATGGTTTTATACAGACTTTTGGAAAGGCCTGTATTTACAAGAAAGTGAGTGGGAGCACTACAGCCTTTCTGATAAGTATATGTGAATGACATATTATTAATTAGAAATGATGTAGAATTTTCTGGAAAGCATAAAGGAGTGTTTGAAAGGAGTTTTTCAAAGAAAGACCTCGGTGAAGCTGCTTACACATTGAGCATCAAGATCTATATAGATATATCAAGACGCTTGATAAGTTTTTTCAATGAGTACATACCTTGATAAGATTTTGAAGTAGTTCAAAATAGAACAGTCAAAGAAGGAGTTCTTGCCTGTGTTGCAAGGTGTGAAATTGAGTAAGACTCAAATCCCGACCACGGCAGAAAATAGAAAGAGAATGAAAAGTCATTCCCTATGCCTCAGTCAGAGGTTCTATAAAGTATGCTATGATGTGTACCAGACCTATTGTATACCTTGCTCTGAGTTTGGCAAAGGAATACAATTTTGATCTAATAGTAGATCACTGGACAACGGTCAAGAATATCCTTAGTGAGGACTAAGGAGATGTTTCTCGATTATGGAGGTGATAAAAGAGTTCGTCGTAAAAGTTACATTGGTGCAAACTTTTACATTGATCCAGATGACTCTAAGTCTCAATCTGGATACATATTGAAAGTGGGAGCAATTAGCTAGAGTAGCTCCGTGCAGAGCATTGAAGACATAGAATATTTGCAAAATACACATGGCTCTGAATGTGACAGACCTGTAGACTAAACTTCTCTCACGAGAAAAACATGATCATACCTTAGTACTCTTTTGGGTGTTAATCACATAGCGATGTGAACTAGATTATTGACTCTAGTAAACCCTTTGGGTGTTGATCACATGACGATGTGAACTATGGGTATTAATCATATACAGATGCGAATATTGGTGTTGAATCCCATGCTGATGTGAACTAGATTATTGACTCTAGTGCAAGTGGGAGACTGAAGGAAATATGCCCTAGAGGCAATAATAAAGTTATTATTTATTTCCTTATTTCATGACAAATGTTTATTATTCATGCTAGAATTGTATTAATCGGAAACATAATACATGTGTGAATACATAGACAAACATAGTGGTCACTAGTATGCCTCTACTTGACTAGCTCATGAATCAAAAATGGTTAAGTTTCCTAGCCATGGACAAAAGAGTTTTCATTTGATTAACGGGATCACATCATTAGGAGAATGATGTGATTGACTTGACCCATTCCATTAGCTTAGCACACGATCATTTAGTATGTTACTACTGCTTTCTTCATGACTTATACATGTTCCTGTGACAATGAGATTATGCAACTCCCGTTTACCGGAGGAACACTTTGTGTGCTACCAAACGTCACAACGTAACTGGGTGATTATAAAGGTGCTCTACAGGTGTCTCCGAAGGTACATGTTGAGTTGGCGTATTTCGAGATTAGGATTTGTCACTGTAATTGTCAGAGAGGTATCTGTGGGCCCACTCGGTATTGCACATCACTATAAGCCTTGCAAGCATTGCAACTAATTAGTTAGTTGCGGGATAATGTATTACGGAACGAGTAAAGAGACTTGCCAGTAACGCGATTGAACTAGGTATTGAGATACCGACGATCGAATCTCGGGCAAGTAACATACCGATGACAAAGGGAACAACGTATGTTGTTATGCGGTTTGACCGATAAAGATCTTCGTAGAATATGTGGGAGCCAATATGAGCATCCAGGTTCCACTATTGGTTATTGACCGGAAACGTGTTTCGGTCATGTCTACATTGTTCTCGAACCCGTAGGGTCCGCACGCTTAAGGTTTCGATGACAGTTATATTATGAGTTTATAAGTTTTGATGTACCGAAGGAGTTCGGAGTCCCGGATGAGATCGGGGACATGAATAGGAGTCTCGAAATGGTTGAGATGTAAAGATCGATATATTGGACGACTATATTCGGACTTTGGAAAGGTTCCGAGTGATTCGGGTATTTTTCGGAGTACCGGAGAGTTACGGGAATTTGTCGGGGAGTATATGGGCCTTATTGGGCCATACGGGAATAGAGGAGAGAGGCCAAAAGGAAGGAGGCCTGCGCCCCCCCCTCTGGTCCGAATTGGACAAGGGGTGCAGCCCCCTTTTTCTTCTCCCTCTCCTCCTCTTTCCTTCTCTCCTACTCCAACAAGGGAAGGAGGAGTCCTACTCCCGGTGGGAGTAGGACTCCCCCCTTGGCACGCCTCCTCCCTAGGCCGGCCGCCTCCCCCCTTGCTCCTTTATATACGGGGGCAGGGGGTGTTGGAAATATGCCCTAGAGGCAATAATAAATTAGTTATTATTAATATATTTCCTTGTTCATGATAATCATTTATTATCCATGCTATAATTGTATTGATAGGAAACTCAGATACATGTGTGGGTACATAGACAACAACATGTCCCTAGTAAGCCTCTAATTGACTAGCTCGTTGATCAATAGATGGTTACGGTTTCCTGACCATGGACATTGGATGTCGTTGATAACGGGATCACATCATTAGGAGAATGATGTGATGGACAAGACCCAATCCTAAGCCTAGCACAAAGATCGTGTAGTTCGTATGCTGAAGCTTTTCTAATGTCAAGTATCATTTCCTTAGACAATGAGATTGTGCAACTCCCGGATACCGTAGGAATGCTTTGGGTGTACCAAACGTCACAACATAACTGGGTGGCTATAAAGGTGCACTACGGGTATCTCCGAAAGTGTCTGTTGGGTTGGCACGAATCGAGACTGGGATTTGTCACTCCGTGTAACGGAGAGGTATCTCTGGGCCCACTCGATAGGACATCATCATAATGTGCACAATGTGACCAAGTGGTTGATCATGGGATGATGTGTTATGGAAGGAATAAAGAGACTTGCCGGTAACGAGATTGAACAAGGTATCGAGATACCGACGATCGAATCTCGGGCAAGTATAATACCGCTGGACAAAGGGAATTGTATACAGGATCGATTGAGTCCTTGACATCGTGGTTCATCCGATGAGATCATCAAGGAACATGTGGGAGCCAACATGGGTATCGAGATCCCGCTGTTGGTTATTGACCGGAGAACGTCTCGGTCATGTCTACATGGTTCCCGAACCCGTAGGGTCTACACACTTAAGGTTCGATGACGCTAGGGTTATAAAGGAAGTTTGTATGTGGTTACCGAATGTTGTTCGGAGTCCCGGATGATATCCCGGACGTCACGAGGAGTTCTGGAATGGTCCGGAGGTAAAGATTTATATATGGGAAGTCCTGTTTTGGTCACCAAAAAATTTCGGGTGTTATCGGTAATGTACCGGGACCACCGGGAGGG
Source organism: Triticum dicoccoides (assembly GCF_002162155.2). NCBI lineage: Eukaryota > Viridiplantae > Streptophyta > Magnoliopsida > Poales > Poaceae > Triticum > Triticum dicoccoides. Next base: position 477,013,661 of record NC_041389.1, read on the forward strand.
TCCCGGGGGTCCACCAAATGGGGCCACCGGCCCCAAAGGGCAGCATGGGCCAAGTGTGGGAGGGGACCAGCCCCAGGTGGGCTGGTGCGCCCCCACAAGGGCCCAAGGCACCTAGGGTTTTGGGAGGGGGCGCACCCACCTTACTTGGGGGGCAAGTTTCCCCACTTCCCCCCCTTGGCCGCCACCCTAGATGGGTTTGGGGCTGCCGCACCCCTTGGGGTGGGAACCCTAGAGGGGGGCGCAACCCCCTGTTGGAAATATGCCCTAGAGGCAATAATAAAAGGATTATTATTATATTTCCTTGTTCATGATAATTGTCTTTATTCATGCTATAATTGTATTATCCGGAAATCGTAATACACGTGTGAATACATAGACCATAATATGTCCCTAGTGAGCCTCTAGTTGACTAGCTCGTTGATCAACAGATAGTCATGGTTTCCTGACTATGGACATTAGATGTCGTTCATAACGGGATCACATCATTAGGAGAATGATGTGATGGACAAGACCCAATCCTAAGCATAGCACAAGATCGTGTAGTTCGTTTTGCTAGAGCTTTTTCAATGTCAAGTATCTTTTCCTTAGACCATGAGATCGTGTAACTCCCGGATACCGTAGTTGTGCTTTGGGTGTACCAAACGTCACAACGTAACTGGGTGACTATAAAGATGCACTACAGGTATCTCCGAAAGTGTCTATTGGGTTGACACGGATCGGGACTGGGATTTGTCACTCCGTATGACAGAGAGGTATCTCTGGGCCCACTCGGTAAGGCATCATCATAATGAGCTCAAAGTGACCAAGTGTCTGGTCACGGGATCATGCATTACTGTACGAGTTTAGTGACTTGCCGGTAACGAGACTGAAAGAGGTATTAGGATACCGATGATCGGGTCTCAGGCAAGTAACGTACCGATTGACAAAGGGAACTGTATACGGGGTTGATTGAATCCTCGACATCGTGGTTCATCCGATGAGATCATCGAGGAGCATTTGGGAGCCAACATGGGTATCCAGATCCCGCTGTTGGTTATTGACCTGAGAGCCGTCTCGGTCATGTCTACGTGTCTCCCGAACCCGTAGGGTCTACACACTTAAGGTTCGGTGACGCTAGGGTTGAATGAATATGATTATGCAGCAAACCGAAAGTTGTTCGGAGTCCCGGATGAGATCCCGGATGTCACGAGGAGTTTCGGAATGGTCCATAGGTAAAGAATTATATATGGGAAGTCGAGTTTCGGCCATCGGGAAAGTTTCGGGGTCCACCGGTGTTGTACCGGGACCACCGGAAGGGTCCCGGTGGTCCACCGGGTGGGGCCACCTATCCCGGAGGGCCCCGTGGGCTGAAGTGGGAGTGGACCAGCCCCTGGTGGGCTGGTGCGCCCCCCATGGGCCCCCCTCTGCGCCTAGGGTTGGGAACCCTAGGGAAGGGGGCGCCTCCACTTGCCTTGGGGGGCACTCCACCCCCCTTGGCCGCCCCCTAGAGATCCCATCTCTAGGGCCGGCGCCCCCCCTGGGGGCCTATATAAATTAGGGGGGAGGGAGGGCAGCCGCACCCTGAAGTCTTGGCGCCTCCCTCTCCCCTTGCTACTCCTCCTCCTCCCATAGTTTCTTGGCGAAGCCCTGCCGGAACTTTGCTGCATCCACCACCATGCCGTCGTGCTGCTGGATCTTCATCAACCTCTCCTTCCCCCTTGTTGGATCAAGAAGGAGGAGACGTCATCCGCTCCATATGTGTGTTGAACGCGGAGGTGCTGTCCGTTCGACACTTGGTCATCGGTGATTTGGATCATGGCGAGTATGACCCCATCAACCCCGTTCTCTTGAACGCTTCCGCTCGCGATCTACAAAGGTATGTAAATGCACTCCTATCACTCGTTGATTAGATGAACTCATAGATGGATCTTGGTGAAACCATAGGAAATGTTTTATTTTCTGCAACGTTCCCCAACAATAGCATCATGACCTAGGTCTATGCGTAGTTCTCTATTGCACGAGTAGAACACAAATCTGTTGTGGGCGTAGATCTTGTCAACTTGCTTGCCGCTACTAGTCTTATTTTGCTTCAGCGGTATTGTGGGATGAAGCGGCCCGGACCGACCTTACACGTACGCTTACGTGAGACAGGTTCCACCGACTGACATGCACTAGTTGCATAAGGTGGCTAGCGGGTGTCTGTCTCTCCCACTTTAGTTGGAGCGGATTTGATGAAAAGGGTCCTTATGAAGGGTAAATATAAGTTGACAAAATCACGTTGTGGTTATTCGTAGGTAAGAAAACGTTGTTGCTAGAACCCAATTGCAGCCACGTAAAAGATGCAACAACAATTAGAGGACGTCTAACTTGTTTTTGCAGCAATTGTCTTGTGATATGATATGGCCAAAAGTTGTGATGAATGATGAATGATATATTGTGATGTATGAGATCATGTTCTTGTAATAGGAATCACGACTTGCATGTCAATGAGTATGACAACCGGCAGGAGCCATAGGAGTTGTCTTAATTATTGTATGACCTGTGTGTCAATGATTTAACGCCATGTAATTACTTTACTTTATTGCTAAATCGTTAGCCATAGTAGTAGAAGTAATAGTTGGCAAGCAACTTCATGGAGACACGATGATGGAGATCATGATGATGGAGATCATGGTGTCATGTCAGTGACGAAGATGATCATGGAGCCCCGAAGATGGAGATCAAAGGAGCTATATGATATTGGCCATATCATGTCACTACTATATAATTGCATGTGATGTTTATTATGTTTATGCATCTTGTTTACTTAGAACGACGGTAGTAAATAAGATGATCCCTTATAAAAATTTCAAGAAAGTGTTCTCCCCTAATTGTGCGCCGTTGCTAAAGTTCGTCGTTTCGAAGCACCACGTGATGATCGGGTGTGATAGATTCTTACGTTCACATACAACGGGTATAAGACAGCTTTACACATGCAAAAACACTTAGGGTTAACTTGACGAGCCTAGCATGTACAGACATGGCCGCGGAACACAGAGACCGAAAGGTCGCACATGAGTCGTATGGAAGATACAATCAACATGGAGATGTTCACCGATGATGACTAGTCCGTCTCACGTGATGATCGGACACGGCCTAGTCGACTCGGATCGTGTAACACTTAGATGACTAGAGGGATGTCTAATCTGAGTGGGAGTTCATTAAATAATTTGATTAGATGAACTTAATTATCATGAACTTAGTCTAAAATCTTTGCAAAATATGTCTTGTAGATCAAATGGCTAACGCTCGTGTCAACATGAACTTCAACGCGTTCCTAGAGAAAACCAAGCTGAAAGATGATGGCAGCAACTATACGGACTGGGTCCGGAACCTGAGGATCATCCTCATAGCTGCCAAGAAAGCATATGTCCTGGAAGGACCGCTAGGTGAAGCACCCATCCCAGAAAACCAAGTCGTTATGAACGCTTGGCAGTCATGTGCTGATGATTACTCCCTCGTTCAGTGCGGCATGCTTTACAGCTTAGAGCAGGGACTCCAAAAGTGTTTTTGGCAACACGGAGCATATGAGATGTTCGAGGAGGTGAAAATGGTTTTCCAAGCTCATGCCCGGGTCGAGAGATATGAAGTCTCCGACAAGTTCTATAGTTGTAAGATGGAGGAAAATAGTTCTGTCAGTGAGCACATACTCAAAATGTCTGGGTTGCACAACCGCCTGTCCTAGCTGGACATTAACCTCCCAGACGAGGCGGTCATTGACAGAATCTTCAGTCGCTCCCACCGAGCTACAAGAGCTTTGTGATGAACTACAATATGCAGGGGATGGTGAAAACTATTCCTAAAGTATTTTCAATGCTGAAGTCAGCAGAGGTAGAAATCAAGAAAGAACATCAAGTGTTGATGGTCAATAAAACCACTAAGTTCAAGAAGGGCAAGGGTACGAAGAACTTCAAGAAGGACGGCAAGGATGTTGCCGCGCCCGGTAAGCCAGTTGCCAGGAAGAAGTCAAAGAATGGACCCAAGCCTGAGACTGAGTGCTTTTATTGCAAAGGGAAGGGTGACTGGAAGCGGAACTGCCCGAAATACTTAGCGGACAAGAAGGCCGGCAACACTAAAGCAGGAGCTACGGAATAAGCGGAGACTGGCGAAGGACGAGGTGACGATGCGCGTCGGGAATGGTTCCAAGGTCGATGTGATCGCCGTCGGCATGCTGCCTCTACATTTACCCACGGGATTAGTTTTAAACCTCAATAATTGTTATTTAGTACCAAGTTCGAGCATGAACATGGTATCTGGATCTGTTTTGATACGAGATGGCTACTCATTTAAATCCGAGAATAATGGTTGTTCTATTTATATGAGAGATATGTTTTATGGTCATGCCCCGATGGTCAATGGTTTATTCTTAATGAATCTCGAACGTAATGTTACACATATTCATAGTGTGAATACCAAAAGATGTAAAGTTGATAACGATAGTCCCACATACTTGTGGCACTGCCGCCTTGGTCACATTGGTGTCAAGCGCATGAAGAAGCTCCATGCTGATGGACTTTTAGAGTCTCTCGATTATGAATCATTTGACACATGCGAACCATGCCTCATGGGCAAAATGACCAAGACTCCGTTCTCCGGAACAATGGAGCGAGCAACCAACTTATTGGAAATCATACATACCGATGTGTGCGGTCCAATGAGCGCTGAGGCTCGCGGAGGATATCGTTATGTTCTCACTCTCACTGATGACTTGAGTAGATATGGGTATGTCTACTTGATGAAACACAAGTCCGAGACCTTTGAAAAGTTCAAGGAATTTCAGAATGAGGTAGAGAATCAACATGACCGAAAGATAAAGTTCCTACGATCAGATCGTGGAGGAGAATATTTAAGTCACGAATTTGGTACACACTTAAGGAAATGTGGAATCGTTTCACAACTCACGCCGCCTGGAACACCTCAGCATAATGGTGTGTCCGAACGTCGTAATCGCACTCTATTGGATATGGTGCGGTCTATGACGTCTCTTACCGATTTACCGCTATCATTTTGGGGATACGCTCTAGAGACAGCTACATTCACTTTAAATAGGGCTCCGTCTAAATCCGTTGAGACGACACCGTATGAATTATGGTTTGAGAAGAAACCTAAGCTGTCGTTTCTAAAAGTTTGGGGATGCGATGCTTATGTCAAGAAACTTCAACCTAAAAAGCTCGAACCCAAGTCGGAAAAATGTGTCTTCATAGGATACCCTAAGGAAACCATTGGGTATACCTTCTACTTAAGATCTGAGGGCAAGATCTTTGTTGCCAAGAATGGATCCTTTCTGGAAAAAGAGTTTCTCTCGAAAGAAGTAAGTGGGAGGAAAGTAGAACTCGATGAAGTACTACCTCTTGAACCGGAAAGTAGTGCAGCTCAGGAAAATGTTCCTGTGGTGCCTACACCAACTGGAGAGGAAATTAATGATGATGATCAAGGTACTTAGGATCAAGTTGCTACTGAACTTTGTAGGTCCACAAGGACACGTTCCACACCAGAGTGGTATGGCAACCCTGTCCTGGAAATCATGTTGTTAGACAACGGTGAACCTTCGAACTATGAAGAAGCGATGGCGGGCCCAGATTCCAACAAATGGCTTGAAGCCATGCAATCCAAGATAGAATCCATGTATGAAAACAAAGTATGGACTTTGAAAGACTTGCCCGATGATCGGCGAGCGATAGAAAACAAATGGATCTTTAAGAAGAAGACGGACATGGATGGTAATATTACTATCTATAAAGCTCGACTTGTCGCTAAGGGTTATCGGCAAGTTCAAGGGGTTGACTACGATGAGACTTTCTCTCCCGTAGCAAAGCTGAAGTCCGTCTGAATCATGTTAGCAATTGCCGCATACTATGATTATGAGATATGGCAGATGGACGTCAAAACGGCATTCCTTAACGGACATCTTAAGGAAGAACTGTATATGATGCAGCCGGAGGGTTTTGTCGATCCTAAGAATGCTAACAAAGTATGCAAGCTCCAGCGATCCATTTATGGGCTGGTGCAAGCATCTCGGAGTTGGAACATTCGCTTTGATGAGATGATCAAAGCGTTTGGGTTTATGCAGACTTATGGAGAAGCCTGCGTTTACAGGAAAGTGAGTGGGAGCTCTGTAGTATTTCTCATATTATATGTAGATGACATACTCTTGATGGGAAATGATATAGAACTTTTGGACAGCATTAAGGCCTACTTGAATAAGTGTTTTTCAATGAAGGACCTTGGAGAAGCTGCTTACATATTAGGCATCAAGATCTAAAGGGATAGATCAAGACGCCTGATCATAGGTCTTTCACAAAGGACATACCTTGATAAGATTTTGAAGAAGTTCAAAATGGATCAGTCCAAGAAAGGGTTCTTGCCTGTATTGCAAGGTGTGAGATTGAGCTCGGCTCAATGCCCGACCACGGCAAAAGATAAAGAAGAGATGAGTGTCATCCCCTATGCTTCAGCCCTAGGATCTATTATGTATTCCATGTTGTGTACCAGACCTGATGTAAACCTTGCCGTAAGTTTGGTAGGAAGGTACCAAAGTAATCCCGGCAAGGAACACTGGACAGCGGTCAAGAATATCCTGAAGTACCTGAAAAGGACAAAGGACATGTTTCTCATTTATGGAGGTGACGAAGAGCTCGTCGTAAAGGGTTACGTCGATGCTAGCTTCGACACATATCTGGATGACTCTAAGTCACAAACGGGATACGTGTATATGTTGAATGGTGGAGCAGTAAGCTGGTGCAGCTGCAAGCAGAGCGTCGTGGTGGGATCTACATGTGAAGCGGAGTACATGGCAGCCTCGGAGGCAGCGCATGAAGCAATTTTGGTGAAGGAGTTCATCACCGACCTAGGAGTCATACCCAATGCGTCGGGGCCGATCAAACTCTTCTGTGACAACACTAGAGCTATTGCCCTTGCCAAGGAGCCCAGGTTTCACAAGAAGACCAGACACATCAAGCGTCGTTTCAACTCCATTCGTGAAAATGTTCAAGATGGAGCCATAGATATTTGCAAAGTACATACGGATCTGAATGTCGCAGATTCGTTGACTAAACCTCTTTCGCGAGCAAAACATGATCAACACCAGAACTCTATGGGTGTTTGATTCATCACAATGTAACTAGATTATTGACTCTAGTGCAAGTGGGAGACTGTTGGAAATATGCCCTAGAGGCAATAAGAAAAGGATTATTATTATATTTCCTTGTTCATGATAATTGTCTTTATTCATGCTATAATTGTATTATCCGGAAATCGTAATACACGTGTGAATACATAGACCATAATATGTCCCTAGTGAGCCTCTAGTTGACTAGCTTGTTGATCAACAGATAGTCATGGTTTCCTGACTATGGACATTAGATGTCATTGATAACGGGATCACATCATTAGGAGAATGATGTGATGGACAAGACCCAATCCTAAGCATAGCACAAGATCGTGTAGTTCGTTTTGCTAGAGCTTTTTCAATGTCAAGTATCTTTTCCTTAGACCATGAGATCGTGTAACTCCCGGATACCGTAGGAGTGCTTTGGGTGTACCAAACGTCACAACGTAACTGGGTGACTATAAAGATGCACTACAGGTATCTCCAAAAGTGTCTATTGGGTTGACACGGATCGAGACTGGGATTTGTCACTCCGTATGACGGAGAGGTATCTCTAGGACCACTCGGTAATGCATCATCATAATGAGCTCAAAGTGACCAAGTGTCTAGTCACGGGATCATGCATTACGGTACGAGTAAAGTGACTTGCCGGTAACGAGACTGAACGAGGTATTGGGATACCGACGATCGAGTCTCGGGCAAGTAACGTACCGATTGACAAAGGGAATTGTATACGGGGTTGATTGAATCCTCGACATCGTGGTTCATCCGATGAGATCATCGAGGAGCATGTGGGAGCCAACATGGGTATCCGGATCCCGCTGTTGGTTATTGACCGGAGAGCCATCTCGGTCATGTCTACGTGTCTCCCGAACCCGTAGGGTCTACACACTTAAGGTTCGGTGACGCTAGGGTTGAATGAATATGAGTATGCAGCAAACCGAAAGTTGTTCGGAGTCCCGCAGGAGATCCTGGACGTCACAAGGAGTTCCGGAATGGTCCAGAGGTAAAGAATTATATATGGAAAGTCGAGTTTCGGCCATCGGGAAAGTTTCGGGGTCCACCGGTGTTGTACCGGGACCACCGGAAGGGTCCCGGGGGTCCATCGGGTGGGGCCACCTATCTCGGAGGGCCCCGTGGGCTGAAGTGGGGAGGTGACCAGCCTCTGGTGGGCTGGTGCGCCCCCCCTGGGCCCCCCTCTGCGCCTAGGGTTGGGAACCCTAGGGGAGGGGGCGCCTCCACTTGCCTTGGGGGGCACTCCACCCCCCTTGGCCGCCGCCCCTCCTAGAGATCCCATCTCTAGGGCCAGCGCCCCCCCTGGGGGCCTATATAAAGGAGGGGGGAGGGAGGGCAGCCGCACCCTGAAGTCTTGGCGCCTCCCTCTCCCCTTGCTACACCTCCTCCTCCCGTAGTTGCTTGGCGAAGCCCTGCCGGAACTCTACTGCATCCACCACCACGCCGTCGTGCTGCTGGATCTTCATCAACCTCTCCTTCCCTCTTGCTGGATCAAGAAGGAGGAGACGTCATCCGCTCCGTACGTGTGTTGAACGCGGAGGTGCTGTCCGTTCGGCACTTGGTCATCGGTGATTTGGATCACGGCGAGTACGACTCCATCAACCCCGTTCTCTTGAACGCTTCCGCTCGCGATCTACAAAGGTATGTAGATGCACTCCTATCACTCGTTGATTAGATGAACTCATAGATGGATCTTGGTGAAACCGTAGGAAATTTTTTATTTTCTGCAACGTTCCCCAACACCCCCTCCCTCTCCCCTATATATACTTGAGGTTTTGGGCTGCCAGAGATAAGAGTTTCCACCTCTCCCTGGCGCAGCCCTACCTCTCTTTCTCCTTGTCTCTCGCGGTGCTTGGCGAAGCCCTTCTGGATTACCACGCTCCTCCATCACCACCACGCCGTTGTGCTGCTGCTGGATGGAGTCTTCCTCAACCTCTCCCTCTCTCCTTGCTGGATCAAGGCATGGGAGACGTCACCGGGCTGCACGTGTGTTGAACGCGAAGGTGCCGTCCGTTCGGCACTAGGATCTCTGGTGATTTGGATCACGACGAGTACGACTCCTTCAACCCCGTTCTCTTGAACGCTTCCGCTTAGCGATCTACAAGGGTATGTAGATGCACTCTCCTTCTCCTCATTGCTAGTCTCTCCATAGATAGATCTTGGTGACTCGTAGGAAAATTTTGAATTTCTGCTACGTTCCCCAACAGTGGCATCATGAGCTAGGTCTATTGCGTAGATTCTTTGAACGAGTAGAACACAAAGTAGTTGTGGGCGTTGATTTTGTTCAATATGCTTACCGTTACTAGTCCAATCTTGTTTCGACGGTATTCTGGGATGAACGGCCCGAACCGACCTTACACGTACACTTACGTGAGACAGGTTCCACCGACTGACATGCACTTGTTGCATAAGGTGGCTAGCGGGTGCCAGTCTCTCCCACTTTAGTCAGAACGGATTCGATGAAAAGGGTCCTTATGAAGGGTAAATAGCAATTGGCAGATCACGTTGTGGGTTTTGCGTAGGTAAGAAACGTTCTTGCTAGAAACCCATAGCAGCCACGTAAAACATGCAAACAACAATTAGAGGACGTCTAACTTGTTTTTGCAGGGTATGCTATGTGATGTGATATGGCCAAAAGAATGTGATTTATGAGATTGATCATGTTCTTGTAATAGGAGACTTGCATGTCGATGAGTATGACAACCGGCAGGAGCCATAGGAGTTGTCTTTATTTATTGTATGACATGCGTGTCATTGAACAACGCCATGTAATTACTTTACTTTATTGCTAACCGGTAGCCATAGTAGTAGAAGTAATAGTTGGCGAGACAACTTCATGAAGACATGATGATGGAGATCATGATGATGGAGATCATGGTGTCATGCCGGTGATGATGATGATCGTGGAGCCCCGAAGATGGAGATCAAAAGGAGCAAAATGATATTGGCCATATCATGTCACCTTTTGATTGCATGCGATGTTTATCATGTTTATGCATCTTATTTGCTTAGAACGATGGTAGTAAATAAGATGATCCCTCATTAAAATTTCAAGAAAGTGTTCCCCCTAACTGTGCACCATTGCGAAAGTTCATCGTTTCGAAGCACCATGTGATGATCGGGTGTGATAGATTCTAACATTCACATACAACGGGTGTAAGCCAGATTTACACACGCGAAACACTTAGGTTGACTTGACGAGCCTAGCATTTACAGACATGGCCTCGGAACACAAGAGACCGAAAGGTCGAGCATGAGTCGTATAGTAGATACGATCAACATGAAGATGTTCACCGATGATGACTAGTCCGTCTCACGTGATGATAGGACACGGCCTAGTTGATTCGGATCATGTAATCACTTAGATGACTAGAGGGATGTCTATCTGAGTGGGAGCTCATTAGATGACCTTAATTATCCTGAACATAGTCAAAAGCCCTTTGCAAATTATGTCATAGCTCGCGCTTTAGTTCTACTGTTTTAGATATGTTCCTAGAGAAAATATAGTTGAAAGTTGATAGTAGCAATTATGCGGACAGTAGAAGGCTTATGTCCTTAATGCACCGCTCGGTGTGCTGGACCTCGAACGTGGTCTGTTGATGTTGCGAACATCTGACAGACACGTTTTGATGACTACATGATAGTTCAGTAATGTTAAATGGTTTAGAATTGAGGCACCGAAGACATTTTTGAAATGTTGCAGAACATATGAGATGTTCCAAGAGCTGAAATTGGGATTTCAGGCTCGTGCCCACGTCAAGAGGTATGAGACCTCCGACGAGTTTTCTAGCCTACAAGCTGAGGGAGAAGATCTCAATCGTTGAGCTTGTACTCAGATTGTCTGGGTACGACAATCACTTGAATCGAGTGGGAGTTAATCTTCCAGATGAGATAGTGATGTTTCTCCAAAGACATTGCCACCAAGCTACTAGAGCTTTGTGATGAACTATAACTTAACAGGGATAGATATAATGATCCTTGAGCTATTCATGATGTTCGACACCGCGAAAGTAGAAATCAAGAAGGAGCATCAATTGTTGATGGTTAGTGAAACCACTAGTTTCAAGAAGGGCAAGGGCAAGAAGGGATACTTCATGAAACGGCAAATCAGCTGCTGCTCCAGTGAAGAAACCCAAGGTTGAACCCCAAACCCGAGACTAAGTGCTTCTGTAATAAGGGGAACAGCCACTGGAGCAGAATTACCCTAGATACTTGGTAGATAAGAAGGCAGGCAAGGTTGACAGAAGTATATTAGATATACATTATGTTAATGTGTACTTTACTAGTACTCCTAGTAGCACCAGGGTATTAGATACCGATTCGGTTGCTAAGTGTTAGTAACTCAAAATAAAAGCTATGGAATAGACGGAGACTAGCTAAAGGTGAGCTGACGATATGTGTTGGAAGTGTTTCCAAGGTTGATGTGATCAAGCATCGCACGCTCCCTCTACCATCAAGATTGGTGTTAAACCTAAATAATTGGTTTTTGGTGTTTGCGTTGAGCATAGACATGATTGGATTATGTCTATCGCAATACGGTTATTCATTTAAGGAGAATAATGGTTACTCTATTTATTTGAATAATACCTTCAATGGTCTTTGTCATGTTAAAACCGGCGGATCTCGGGTAGGGGGTCCCAAGAAGTGCGTCTTAGGATCAATGGTAACAGGAGGCAAGGGACACAATGTTTACCCAGGTTCGGGCTCTCTCGATGGAGGTAAAACCCTACTCCTGCTTGATTGATATTGATGATATGTGTATTACAAGAGTTGATCTACCACGAGATCAGAGAGGCTAAACCCTAGAAGCTAGCTTATGGTATGATTGTTGTTGTATATGTCTATCGACTAGCCTGGCCCCGGTTTATATAATGCACCAGTGGCCTAGGATAACATGAGTCCTAGCCGAATACACCGGTGGGGGTGGAGTCCTTGTCTTGATCGCCAAGTCTTGTGGATTCTTCCTTGTATGCGGCAGCTGTCCGGACTGGCCCATGAGTATACGGCCATGGGGGTCCTCGGCCCAATCCAACTGATCGGGAGACGACGCGTTGAGTACCCCCTAGTCCAGGACACCGTCAGTAGCCCCCTGAACCGGTCTTCAAGTTAGGGACGCTCCTCGATTCTTCCGAACTGTTCTTCATCTTCGGTTGCCGGTCTTGAAAACTGGTTCAACAAATCTTCTCATCTTCTATCTTGAGGATCGCCGAAATGCATTCGACGATTTTATACGTCGGGTATCCGAGGAGCCCCTTTAAGTTTCCGGCCTTTATCAATGCCTTATTATTTTTATGCCACACCTCGGGTTCGAAGTTGTTCCCGGGAGGCAGTGTCCTCTTGCGTCTGAGCTCTAACGCTGGACTGCATTCAAGGTATCTCTTGCAGCCGAGTACCAATGCCGGACTGCTTTCGAGCTCCAACGCCGAAATTTATCCGAACTCCAACGCCGGACTGTGTCCAAGCTCCAACGCCGGACTATATCCAAGATGTCATAGATCATCTTGGTCCAAAAAAGTTGAAGGAGTTTATCCGAGCTTAATGCCGGAAATGCCCTCTAAGGAGCCAGCCACTTGCTTCCGAGCTATATGCTGAACTGCTTCCGAGGTGGTTAAGCACCTCGGTTATGGGCTGATTTTTGTTAATATTTTTGATTGGTGCAATTTATTCTCTGCCGAGATACATAGCCAGTACCCCTCAAGGTGGGTATCGGTCTAAAACCCGAGATGCACATGAAGGATGACATAAGACTGCTGATCCCCGTAGCCGCTGAGACTCAGGTTGATTTGCAAAATCGGTCTGAGGATCAAGTCCTAGCTCGGCAGAATACTTCGGGACACAAAAAGCGGTGTGCTCAGTCCTCGAGACTCAGGTTGGGTGCGGCCGACCAACCTGAGGATCAAAATCTCCTCGGAAACTGTATTGCACTTAAAATTTTCTGCATAGAACAGGCAATGCAGTAGCCCCCGAGACACTGGTCGGGTGGCAACACCAGATCAGGGGATCGATGTGCCCCTTTAATATTTGTAAATAATAAGCCCGAAGCCCAGTAGCCCCCGAGCCTTAATGCGGGCACGAGAGGCCGAATTAAGGATCGATATCCATAGTAAAATCACAAATTATGTGTAATGACTCTATGTATCCAAGTACTTTACGTCATTAATGCTCGGATCCGCATTGTACAAAACTTTGTTGACCGACCATCGGCTTCCACCTCCTCGACCAATAGCCGAGGAGTGTTTGTCCTACTTTATAAAGCTTTTATGAGGGCAAAGATTTACAACAAACAAGGCAATCTGGCCATATGGTTTTATAAACAAAGGTACGCAGAGAGACATGTTATATTACTGTTTAATAGAAGAAACAAGGCAAATATTTTATGAGGGCAAAGATGTTATATTACTGTTTACAACAAACAAGGAGTGTTTGTCCTACTTTATAAAGCTTTTATGAGGGCAAAGATTTACAACAAACAAGGCAATCTGGCCATACGGTTTTATAAACAAAGGTACGCAGAGAGACATGTTATATTACTGTTTAATAGAAGAAATGTCTTCCAAAGAAAATAGTCCCGCTATCGGTTCCTTTCTTTGGGTTGTCATGCTAAGCATGATCATGAAACCTCAGCTCCAATGTAAGAGCAAAATATCGAGGATTTAGTTTGGGAGTCTAGTTAATAGCCCCCGGTAGTGTTCGGCGACAGTCAAGCTCAAGCCGTAAACACTTTGGCCATTGTTATGAATGGCCCATCGTTTGTCGTTGTCGTCGGATCGCCGACCAGTTTACGCTTATTGTGACAGTCAGTTTTCGGCTTTCTCCACTGAGGTGCTTAACCATGTGAGCTGGAAGCACAATGGCAGTGGTTCTCCCTTTGCACACCTAGCCGAACAAAGCGGAACATAGGAGGCAAGCGCAGGAGCCGGGCAACCCAACTATTGACCGAAGACACAATTCGAAACCGATGCATATATAGCAATATTCGAGAATGTTTTTGCCGAATCTCTAAAGGTGTCCGACGTTGCACTGCGAGACTTGTGCTGAAAACATAGTTTAGAAGTGCCATCGGCTCGAAAAGCAAAAAAACTTATTCAAAAGGTTAATGTCCGAACTAGATCAAGTGTTCGGTGCCAATCCAAAAATTGGACTTTAGAAAAAAAAAGGTGCTTCTGCCGTGCTTTAACATGACACATCCTATCTCAAAACTTCAAGCGGGTCAGCCCACGGCTTACTAGGCCAGTTTAGCAAACTAAACTCTAGCGGCTTTGAGAGAGAAATTAGGCTCCCCGCTAGTGACCGCACACTTGTGTTAAAAAAAGGAGTGATAAATAATAATAAAAAGTTTGCAACGACTAAGAAGAAAAACATTTATCATAAAACGACTCATATAAATTTAAGAGCCCCCAAGTGACTTGGGTAAAAGAATGATTGCATGTACCGAAGTACTTATATCATATCTATGTTCAACCGAACTTTAAGCGCGTCTTAACCGACCGTCGGCTTCTCCCTCTTCGGTCAAGGACCGCAAAGTTTTATGTACTCCATCTGTCGAGAATATCGACGGTGTTTCCAATAACCAGGCAATCAGGCCATAAGGCTGTAATAGACAAAGCGCGCTCAGGGAACTTATGCTATATTACTGCGAAGAGTAAGAAGCATCTTCGAAGAAAATAGTACCCCCACCGATACCTTTCTTCGGTGCTCATTGTTATTATGAGACTTGTGCAATAGATTTTTTGTACTCATGAGTTCCGTTGTGTGCCGACCATGATTGAAAACAATAAGAGCGCTAGCTTTCGGCTTCACCCAGTCTGAGGTCCGGCTCGGTTGACCCAATTGTGACAATCGCAGAGGTGCTCCCTTTACTCCCTAGCCGAACAATCGGGAACGTAGGGGTAAGCACAGGAGCCAGGCAACCCAGCTTGCAAATTTCTTAAGTCAATAGGGTGCATATTGTGGCGTAATACACGAACAAGGAACGAAGCCGTACAAGTATAATCATATGCAAGAGGAAAAAGCTTCATGAAGGAAGCCCCCAAGTAAACGGGGTATTTGAATTTTCGCGTCACAAACAAAGTTTGGACAAGGAAATTTTTACAAGCAACTTTTTTCCAAAAAAGTATAATGCTTGGCCGAGCCGAACACAAGTTAAAAGTTTAAAGCTTTGAGCATGAAGACAACTTAGCTGGTTAATTCATTCGGTATTGATGACGCGGTCCGAGCTTGATGCGGGACAAGGTTCCATCCCAGAGCCGGTCCCGAGGTGGCGGAGCAAAGAGCTCGGCACTCCGAAGTGGTGAGATAGCATGGTCAATGCAGGACGGTAGGGTGATGCCGAAGTCCCCGGCATGGGGTAATGAAGTGTTGACGAAGCCCCCCGTCTAGCCGAGGTGACGCCAAAGGATATAGTCCGGCTGGATCATTTTCCTGTACACAAAAAATAGTGCAAACTGGAGATAATAGTAATAAAAAAATTGTTGTATAACAAATAATTTATGCAGAGTGAGTAATAAAAGAAATATGGCCTGGCGCCGAAGTCAATGTCGATGCAGGGCGGCGGCGTGATGCGGTAAAGGCATGGCAAGGCCTGAATTCACAGGTCGGTTCGAGTTCCGGATGTGGCGTTCGCCGGACTATGTACGGAAACTGACAGAACCACCATGTGACCGTTGTTAATGCGGCCACCATTTGATAGACCTGCGTACATATGATGGACAAACCAGAGTAATAATTCATTGGGAAAAATGAGCCCTAATAAGCAAAAATACTAGGATTAATAGCACCTGGCTTATTTGTTGTAGCAATCTGAAGAAAGGTGATTCCCAAAATTGGGACTCGATCCGCACACCTATCGCCTGATGGGCGATAAAGCAACGACATGGCGATGCTGGCAAAGGTTGGCTCGCCGAGGCAAAGGCCTCGGTCTAGCTAACGTGACGGAGCTGGTCGGCCAGCGACGCCGAAGTCTCCGGAGTAGGTTGATGAAGAGATGATGAAGCCCCCGGTCCAGCGATGCAGGTCGTGACGCAGTCGATGCCGGCTTGATGTAGTGACCGTGTGGCAATGCAGGTGTGCCCGCTCCGTGTAATCCGTGGGGCGGTGATGTTGGTGGCGATTTATCCTTCGCGATGCCGAACTATTGTTCGGCTGGCCGAGATGATGATCCGAAGAAATTGAGCTCGGCTCAACAAAGTGACGACGTGTCTAATGCAGGTCGGCCGCCGTGGAGTAATGTTGTCAGACTGGTTTGACACCGGCGCGACGGTGAAGTTCGTATTGCAAGAATACTTTTAATACTACTGGGATGTGTTTGAGAATAAAACAGAACACCCCATACGAAAACTTCCTTCAAAAAGGATGCACGAGATCCTGTTCATAAAGAAGATGAATTCGGGTCGGATTCGTTCTCGCACAGAAAACAGATCCAAAAAGTGATGCACTAATCGAAAGTTTCCCGGAGTTTGGACGGTCGGATCGAGCTGAATGTTTGGCAGGTGGTAGATATGGGAATTCCGCACCAAATCAACGGTTGGATCCTCCAAAGGACATCCGAGCTAGATGCTGGATACCACACCCTAAACTCGTTCGGATTCTCGTCCAGATTCAACAGGGCTCCCGTATATCGGAGATTGCCGGAGATTCCTCCATAGGAACTTGACGAAATTTTTGCAGGGTTGTTGTAGACTTAATTCCGCATAATTCCACCGAAGTAATCGTTTAGGCGACACTCGAGGAGGCGGTGGCGGCGGATACAAGTTTGTTGTCCAAAAAAACAGCACGGTCGCCTGAGGGCAATGTTGACGTTGAGCCCCCGAGCTCCATGGATGACTCCTCCATGATCTTGATAGAGATCGGAGTTGTTGTTGTTAAGGCCTCCATCCGAACATGACGATCGGAGGTAGGGCGCAGTCCTCGGTCAAGCCAAGGTGACCAGTGGAGCTGGTGACGAAGAAGCCGATGTCGCAGTTGACCTGCAGTCGAGCCATTGATCCTTTCGCCGATCACATAGCGGAACTCTCAATGAAAGCACCAATGTCGGTGTTAAAACCGGCGGATCTCGGGTAGGGGGTCCCAAGCAGTGCGTCTTAGGATCAATGGTAACAGGAGGCAAGGGACACAATGTTTACCCCGGTTCGGGCCCTCTCGATGGAGGTAAAACCCTACTCGTGCTTGATTGATATTGATGATATGGGTATTACAAGAGTTGATCTACCACGAGATCAGAGAGGCTAAACCCTAGAAGCTAGCCTATGGTATGATTGTTGTTGTATATGTCTATCGACTAGCCTGGCCCAGGTTTATATAATGCACCAGAGGCCTAGGATAACATGAGTCCTAGCCAAATACACCAGTGGGGGTGGAGTCCCTTTCTTGATCGCCAAGTCTTGTGGATTCTTCCTTGTATGCGGCAGCTGTCTGGACTGGCCCATGAGTATACGACCATGGGGGTCCTCGGCCCAATCCAACTGATCGGGAGACGACGCGTTGAGTACCCCCTAGTCTAGGACACCGTCAGTCTTGCACCTAAAAGAATGGTTTATTGAATCTCGATCGTAGTGATACACATTTTCATGCCAAAAGATAGTAATGATGGTACCACCTACTTGTGGCACTGTCATGTAAGTCATATTGGTATAAAACGCATGAAGAAGCTCCATGTTGATGGATCTTTGGACTCACTCGTTTTGAAAAGTTTGGGACATGCGAACCATGTCTATTGGTATATACGCATGGAGAAACTCCATGCAGATGGATCGTTTGGACTCACTTGATTTTGAATCACTTGAGACATGCAAATCATACCACATGGGCAAGATGACTGAAAAGCCTCATTTTCAGTAAGATGGAACAAGAAAGCAACTTGTTGGAAGTTATACATTTTGATGTGTGCAGTCCAATGAGTGCTGACGCACGCAGTGGATGTCGTCATGTTCTTACTTCACGGATGATTTGAGTAGATACTGTATATTTACTTGATGAAACACAAGTCTGAATTATTGAATGGTT
The DNA here is from genome assembly GCF_002162155.2 of Triticum dicoccoides. Classification (NCBI taxonomy): domain Eukaryota; kingdom Viridiplantae; phylum Streptophyta; class Magnoliopsida; order Poales; family Poaceae; genus Triticum; species Triticum dicoccoides. The sequence goes on from NC_041389.1 coordinate 477,031,803, forward strand.
CAAGTAATGTTAGAGTGAAGTTGAAGATCATTGTGACAAGAGGATAAAATGTCTATGATATGATCATAGAGATGAGTATCTGAGTTACGAGCTTTGGCACGCAATTAAGACATTGTGGAAATTGTTTCACAACTAACACCGCCTGGAACACCATAGTGTGATGGTGTGTCCGAACATCATAGATGCACCCTATTGGATATGGGGCATACCATGATGTCTCTTATCGAATTACCACTATCGTTCATGGGTTAGGCATTAGAGACAACATCACTCACTTTAATAGGGCACCACGTAATTCCGTTGAGACGACACCGTTTGAACTATGGTTTAGAGAAACCTAAGATGTCGTTTCTTGAAAGTTTGGGGATGCGATGCTTATGTGAAAAAGTTTCATCGTGATAAGCTCGAACCCAAAACGGATAAATACATCTTCATAGGATACCCAAAATGGTTGGGTATACCTCCTATCTCAGATTCGGAAGCAAAAGTAATTGTTTCTGGAAACAGGTCCTTTCTCGAGGAAAAGTTTCTCTAGAAAGAATTGAGTGGGAGGATGGTGGAGACTTGATGAGGTTATTGAACCATCACTTCAACCAGTGTGTAGCAGGGCACAGGAAGTTGTTCATGTGGCACCTACACCAATTGCAGTGGAAGCTGATGATAGTGATCATGATGCTTCGGATCAAGTCAGTACCGAACCTCATAGGTCGACAAGGACGCGTACTACTTCAGAGTGGTACGCAGTCCTGTCTTAGAGGTCATGTTGCTAGACAACAATGAACCTACGAGCTATGGAGAAGCGATGGTGGGCCCGGATTCCGACGAATGGCTCGAGGCCATAAAATCCGAGAGAGGATCCATGACTTTGGAATAAATACTTGATGGTCGTAAGGCCGTTGGGTACAAACGGATTTTAAAAGGAAGACATACAATGATGGTAAGTATCACCATTAAGAAAGCTCGACTTGTCGTAAAGATGTTTTCCGACAAGTTCAAGGAGTTGACTACGATGAGACTTTCTCACTCGTAGCGATGCTAAGAGTCTGTTGGAATTAGCAATTACTGCATGTTTTATGAAATCTTGCAGATAGGATGCAAAAACATTGTTTCCTCGATGATATCCTTGAGGAAAGGTTGTATGTGATACAACCAGAAGGTTTTGTCAATCCTAAAGAATGCTAACAAATATGCAAAGCTCTAGCAATCCTTCTAAGGACTGGAGTAAGCATCTTGAAGTTGGAATGTACGCTTTGATGAGATGATCAAAGATTTTGGTTTATACAAAGTTTATGAGAAACTTGTATTTCCAAAGAAGTGAGTGGGAGCACTATAGAATTTTTGATGAGTATATGTTGTTGATATATTGTTGATCAGAAATGATGTAGAATTTCTGGAAAGCATATAGGGTTGTTTGAAAGGTATTTTTCATTAGAAAACCTGGAATAAGCTGCTTGAACATTGAGCATCAAGATCTATGAGGATAGATCAAAAACGCTAAATGGTACTTTCAAATGAGCACATACCTTGACATGATCTTGAAGGTGTTCAAGATGGATCAGTCAAAGAAGGAGTTCTTGCCTGAGTTGTAAGGTATGAAGTTAAGAGTTAAAACTCGACCACGGCAGAAGAGACAGAAAGGACGAAGGTCGTCCCCTATGCTTCAGACGTAGGCTCTATAGTATGCTATGCTGTGTACCGCACCGGAAGTGTGCCTTGCCATGAGTCAGTCAAGGGGTACAAGAATGATCTAGGAATGGATCATTGGACAGCGGTCAAAATTTTCCATGGAGTAAATAAAGGACATGTTTCTCGATTATGGAGGTGATAAAGAGTTCGGCGTAAAGGGTTACGTCGATGCAAGCTTTAACACCTATCCGAATGACTCTGAGTAGCAAACCGGATACGTATAGTGGAGCGACCATTTGGAATAGCTCCAAATGGAACGTGGAAGCAGCATTTACAATATGACCTAGAGACTTGCAAAATAAATACCGATCTGAATGTTGCAGACCCGTTGACTAAAACCTCTCTCACAAGAAAAACATGATCAAACCTAAAAGATCGTGGATGTCGCCTAGAGGGGGGGTGAATAGGCGTTTTAAAATAATTACGGTAGAGGCTTGAACAAATGCGGAATAAACTTAGCGGTTAATTTGTCAAGCAAAAAACCTACAACAAGTAGGCTCACCTATGTGCACCAACAACTTATGCTAAGCAAGATAAGCAACTATGTGATAGCAAGATATATGACAAAGAACAATATGGCTATCACAAAGTAAAGTGCATAAGTAAAGGGGCTCGGGTAAGAGATAACCGAGGCACGCGGAGACGACGATGTATCCCAAAGTTCACACCCTTGCGGATGCTAATCTCCGTTTGGAGCGGTGTGGACGCACAATGCTCCCCAAGAAGCCACTAGGGCCACCGTAATCTCCTCACGCCCTCGCACAATGCAAGATGCCGTGATTCCACTAAGGGACCCTTGAGGGCGGTCACCGAACCCGTACAAATGGCAACCCGTGGGGGCAGTCACCGAACCCGTCAAATTGCTCGGGGCGATCTCCACAACCTAATTGGAGACCCCGACGCTTGCCCGGAGCTTTACACCACAATGATTGAGCTCCGAACACCACCAACCGTCTAGGGCACCAAGGCACCCAAGAGGAACAAGCTCTAGGGTGCCCAAACACCCAAGAGTAATAAGCTTCTCAAACTTCACTTCCACGTATCACCGTGGAGAACTCAAACCGATGCACCAAATGCAATGGCAAGGGCACACGGAGTACCCAAGTCCTTCTCTCCCAAATCCCACCAAAGCAACTAATGCTAGGGAGGAAAATGAGAGGAACAACGAAAGAAGAACACGAAGAACTCCAAGATCTAGATCCAAGGGGTTCCCCTCACTTAGAGGAGAAAGTGATTGGTGGAAACGTGGATCTAGATCTCCTCTCTCTTTTCCCTCAAGAACTAGCAAGAATCCATGGAGGGATTGAGAGTTAGCAAGCTCGAAGAAGGTCAACAATGGGGGAAGAACACGAGCTCAAAGGATAAGGTTCATTGGGGAAGAAGACCCCCTTTTATAGGACCTCCCGAATCCAACCGTTATGTGTTCAGGTCGTGCACAAGCGGTACTACCGCTTGGAGGAACGGTACTACCGCTTAGCACGATCAAAACAGCCTAATGAGAGAGAAAACACGAGTTTTTGGTCCGGAGCGGTACTATCGCTTAGGAGACACGGTAGTACTGCTATGGAGCGGTAGTACCGCTTAGGAGCCGTGGTAGTACCGCTCTGGAGCGGTAGTAAAAAATTACATCCGCTCTAGAGCGGTAGTACCGCTGCAGCCTTTACCAAAACAGCCACAACTTTTGCAAACGGACTCCGAATTCAACGAAACCAAGTTTGTTGGAAAGCTAAAGACATGGGCTAACACAATATTGATAGAAATATCAAGAATAAGCTAATAAGAAAAGTCCCATAAGAAAATGGTGAGAACCCTTCATCGGATAAGACCGGTAAAACCTCCAACACCGAAAACATCATAGAAGACGCATGCGAACTCCGTTTTGGATGAACTCAAGCTTGTCATCAAGATGACCATAAGCTCTAAGACTCACAAATATAACCAAACAAGAACCAAGAAACATGATGCAAGGGTGCAATGGTTTGAGCTTTCTACTAACGATACGATCAAGCTACCAACTTGAGAGCCCCCCTTGATAGTACGGCAAACGATCCTATAACTCGGTCTCCCAACTACCACCACGAGACCAGTAAAATAGAAAACCTATCAAGGGCAAACCTTTGCCTTGCACATGGTCTACTTGAGCTAGATGAAGACGATCTTGACTCCCTCAAGTTGGACCATCTTTCTTGATTGCGTTGGCTTGATGAAGACTAGATGATTGCTCCCCCATAGTTCACTATGGGTGAGCCACTCTCCGGCACATCTTCACAAGTCCATTGACACCACAATGGATGGCAAGATTCAAGCACTTGATCTCTTCGTGATGCTCCACTTGAACTTGCACACGGCAATCTTGATGACGATCACCACTTGATGTCATCCTTTCCATGGGTTGTATGATATCTCCTCTTGACGCAAGCCCATGGATACGTACCTAACCCCACATACAACTCTCACATAGACCATGGGTTAGTACATAAAGTGCAATGGACAATTCTTACCATACCATGGGATCACTTGATACCTCTCGGTACATCTTCTTTGCTTTGTGAGTTGATCAACTTGATTCACTCTTGACTTAGTCTTGATCAACCTTGAATCTTTGCAACTCTCTTCATTTGGATGATGTCTTGAAGGTAAACATGAATGATCACACAACCTTCTTCTTCAAGACATGTTTGCAATAAGCTCAACACTCATATGACCAATCTTTGGATAATTCCTTAATAGCACCTTGGTCATCACAAACTCTCATTGAAACCAACAAATGGAATCCAAGAAAAGCCTATGGGCAAACCCTTCAAATATAACTCAAGGCAACCATTAGTCCATAGAGATTGTCATCAATTACCAAGACTACACATGGGGGCACTGCATGTCCTTTCAATCTCCCCCATTTTGGTAATTGATGCCAATCACTTTCAAGAGAGTTTATACAAGGAATTATGCATCACCATGCAATGCACCAACCAATAATGCATGCGAATGAGATGCAAATGCTAAGGAAACAAAAACCAAAGCTACTCCACAAAACTCTCTGGAACTTCTCCCCCATTGGCATCGATTGCCAAAATGGGCGAAAAGCTTAGAAGGCCAATATAAATTGTGGTCCTCCATAAATTGTGTATTTCTCAACAAGAGAGTGGAATGCAATACACATATCCAACTGCCAATACTTGGAGGAAGACAAACTATATTGATGCCCAAAGATTGCAATAGAAAGATATGCCACAAAGACATAACAATGAGAGACACAAGCAATCAGAAGATACCAAATGAAGCAAGCAATCAACGGATATCAATTGAACCAACTAGACCAATGATCCTACATGCCACAAGAATAAAGATATTATGAAAAGCGCAAAGGAGTGTTCTAAAGAAACTAGAGAAGCTCCCCATGATTTGTGCACACATAAGAATTTTTGTATTTGAATACAAAGTGCATAAAATAGGATCGTAGCTCCCCCAAAATCAATAGAAACTCACATCCAGTGCAAGTGAGCATATAGGAAACAAAGCCTAGCGCTTGCAACAAACACATGGTTGAGCAACATGTAAAAGAGGCAACTTAAGAATAGGCTCAACCAAAATGATGTGTGTGAGTCATGGCGAAGCACTTGAGAAGACTAAAATTAGGATGAGCATTAAGCATCAACATAGTCTTGAAAGAATGAGGCACACGGTGCAAGGCCTATCATTCCCACACACAACTGGCAAATGGGTTCACAAGCTTACTAATAAGCAAAAGAGAACCTATGCTTGTGACAACCCGTGGTGAAGATAGATGAGGGGAGGCTCGTCAAGACGAGGGATACCAATTAAGATGGCAAAAACCTCGTAAAGATAAGCAAGAGGAAAATAATCTTCACCACACAAGAGTGCAACAAGATGCAACGATAGAGGACACGCACTCAAGGCAAAAGCTTTCACGGAGCCACCAAAGAAATAACATAAGAAAGACAAGGTGGACATGAAAGAAAGGATATCAACTAGAGATGTAATTTCTCTCAAGTGTATAAGGTTCTATGTAGACGAAATCATGATGATATATATATCTACAAAGAAGGATGTACACCCAGAATAGTTACAACACGAAGGAACAAGATATCCACAAGGAAGTCATAAATATACCAATACGATATTTGCTTGAAAGCATAGCACATGGCTAGATATGGTCTTATTGTATATAAATGAAGTCCAAACACACATCCATCAAAGGCATCACAGCTAGCAACAAGAGATCATCATTGGGATGCTTTGAGAAAGGAAACAAGTATCACAAGATATGAAATGAATATCATGCCAAGATGCAACCTACACAAGGTTGAATGCAAGAGGAGAAAGCATGAATAGATACTTGTTACTGAGATATCATTGGAAGGATGTAGTAGATACCGATTGAATGTAGATAGTAGTTCATTGATCATCCTAGCTTTACTCCAATAAGCACATGGTGACAACACCTTCCTTGTGAGTGAGCCGAGCATCTAATGCATCTCCAACCGTTCCTACAAGAACAACACAAACTAAACGGTACCCAAACTCATTGGGACCAAATAGTTAGAAACACCAATACATAGGACAAACTCCACATAAATATGTGCATATAGATATGGAGATTAATTTCATGCACATCTCATCCAATTTGAGACTTGGTGGAGTTTCCCCTATATATTGGGTCAACGAAAGAAAGCATGCCAAATAGAATACATGAAGTAAATATGCATGCTCAAAACTTTCAAGAACCGATACCAAAAGACAAATAAATGCCAAGTGAAAAGGATACCAAATGGAGAAATCATCACTTGGAAGATATCATTAAATATACATAAAGGAATGAGATATCCACTGATACACACTAAATTAAAGATGTCAAACTCCCAAAGAGAGGATGGTTCCAAACAAACCAAGCTCTCAACAAAGTTTCATGATGGCACAAGGTACCAAAAGAAAACGGCTTGCCTTCCACCAACTCACACTTGATAAGGATCACAAGAAGAGTGTTCTAAAGAAAATAGGATAGCTCCTCCACGAGTTGTGCATTATAGAGAATTTCCTTTTGAATACAAAATGCACAAGGTGGGATCACCACTTTCACTATATCTAGAAAACACTAGACAAGAACAAGAAATTAACAAGATCCACAAGTGGTACGAAAGACAACGGGAGTTGACACAAACCTTGGCAAGAGAAAAGGCAAATAAAAACAAAAGCTAATGTAAAGATGATCAATTAAATTCTACCACACATAAGTGATTACCAATTGTAAAAAGACAAGAAGTATTTGGAAATAATTCCCGATGGTAGATAGCAAGGATATCCGACATCATCTTCACTCCAAAAAAAAGCAAAATGCAACTTGTAGAGCTAACATGCCACCTAGGAACAAGATAATCTACAATATCAATTCTAGGTGACAATATCTCAAATGTACACATTTTCTAGGCTTTTAATATGCACTTAGCATATTACTCCCCCATAATGTGATACCAATAAGAACTTAACAAGAGGCAATAAGAGGAACAAACAAGAGATAATTAATGGACTATTTAGAATTTGAATTTCTCATGAGAGATATACCACCTAGCGACTAGATAATCTTGTAATATCAATACTAGATGGTATTCCTCATGTACACACATTTATAGGATTGTGAGGTGCACAAAGCACATCACTCCCCCAAAATGGGATGTTCCATTAATCTCTCACACGAGCCAACTAGGATACAAACAAGAAGCATAAAGGCTCAACGCACGACACACACGTACATGGTGTGCAAACCAACACACACATACTTGATTGCTCAAGATAAGAAAGTTGGAATCACAACATATACAAACACATGCAAGGAACAAAACCAAAACATGCAAGGGGGGCAAGTAACTTTCAATGTAAGCAATTTTAAGTACAATTTACCGCAAGGAGGCACATTGGATATAAGAAATAAACTTGATGATTAAATTGACTTGGCTTGAGCCAATAAGAGTGATGAAGTCCCCTTAATTCTTCATAATGAAGCCAAGTCTCCAATGCCCTCCAACAACACCTATTGATCAAGTTTGAGCTAGTTGGTCCCCAACCAAGTTGGGTCCTAAGAGGTTAGTCACAATAGGCTTGGCTACCCAAATGGTTCTTTGCTTCAAACCACTTTGAGTACCAACAAACTTGGCAACCACATTGCCAACCTTATCCTTCCCAAGAGAATAGACATCATCAATAATAATTGGGTTGGATAAGTTACCACTAGTGCATGAAGAAGCGAGGTGACCTTTCTCACGACATAGGTAGCAACGTCTACTCTTCACTTTCTTCTCACTTGATTTGTCAACTTGAGAAGCATTAACTTGAGTCTTCTTGGGAAGAGGCCTTTCTTCAACTTGAGGTTGAGCATGTGATTGAACTTGTGCCCTCTTCCCTTGTTGCTTGACACTAATGGCCTTCTTCTTCAATGGGCAAGATCTAACATGATGCCCTTTGACTTTGCACTTGAAGCAAACAATCTTGGCTGAATTCTTGACTTGTTCTTGGCCCTTATTCTTGTTCAACTTTGACTTCTTCTTCTTGTTGGAGTTGAATCCAAGTCCACCTTTGTCATTGGGGGATTTTTGCAAACTCAAGATATTGTTGAGTGTGGCCTTCCCTTCATGACACTTTTCCAAGTCTTTCTTCAAAGAAGTGACTTGGGCCTTGAGCTCTTTGATTTCCTCTACATGGTTAGTCTCAACACAAGTACTAGAGGAAGTATAAGCTCCATCATTAGAGCAACAAGGCAAGGAAAGCAATTCATCACAAGATGTACCAACATTGTGAGTAGATGAATTACAAGGACTAGCACATGGCAATATACTATTTTGACTAGAAGTAGTGCTAGTATCCACATGAGGCTCACTAGATGTTACCTTAGCAATCATGGCCTCATGAGCTATCTTTAGCACACTATGGGATACTAGAAGATCATCATGAGAGCTTGAGAGCTTTTCATGACTTTCTTCCAATTTCCCATAATTGCTAGATAGCACCTCAAGTTGAGCCTGTAGCTCAACATTCTCCTTCAAAATGGATGCTTCACAAGTAATAGAATTAGTAGCACAAGCATCATCATTAACAACAAGAGGAGAAGGCAACTTGGCAAGCTCTTTTAAATAAGAAGCTTCAAGTTGGGCATGAGACTCGGTGAGTTTGATGAGCTCACCCTTAATGACCCTTGAGCCATTTTCGAGGTGCTCAAAATCCTCAAGGAGTCTAGCATGAGAAACTTTAAGCTTAGCATTTTTAGTTTGAAATCGTTGGCCACCTCAAGAGCTCTATCATGAGATTCCCTCACTCTAGATAATTCTAGAGCAAAAGTCTCCTCAAGAGATTCGGAGGTGGTTTGTTCATGTTCAAGATCTTGAGATAGCTCTGCGATCTCATTTGCGTAATCACGCCCATGAGCTTCCATTTTCTCAATGGTGACCTCATGCTCCTCGAGATGAGATTCCAACTCCTCAATATATTTCTTGCCCTCAATGGCAATGGACATAATTTCCATGAAGTTGGAACGAGCAATTTTATTTTTATGAAGAGCTTTAAAAATCATCTCCCCCTTAGTTTTTAAGGAGGCAACATTATCATTCTCTTCATCATTATCCTCATCATCATTAGCATCAACATCATCATCAAGAGACATATTGGGGTACAAAGTAGGAGATACCTTTGATGCCTTAGCCATAAGGCAAAAAGCAATAGATGATGATGTAGGATCCCTTGAGGCACCATTAAACACCACATATTGTTCCATGGAGTGTTCGGTTTCCTCTACATTGTTAGCACAATAATTCGAGGAAATAGATGCATTTTTATCATGGCAACAAGACATAGCAAGCATATCATCATGCGATTTAGTCAAGCAATTTCTACATGATATGCAAGGACTATCAACACAAGCATGTGAAACATTTGGAGTGCTCGAAGTGTTAAAGCCCAAATAAGGAGCATTGCAATAATATAGTGATGAAGGATCATCCACAATAAGCATACTATCACCATTGCAATGACCAACACTACTCACCATATCATTACCTTGTGGCAAACCACATGTAGGTGAAGTAGAAGAAGTTGAGAAGACTATATGACCGGAGGTGGAGGGAGAACAATCATCCCCACAAATCTTGGACACACCATATTTATCTTGAAGCTTTGTCCACAACTCATGAGCATCCCAGAACGGCATGAGTTCAAATATAACTACATTGCTCAAAGCATCGAAAAGCACATTAGAAGCTTGAGAATTGAGATAAGAGTTTTTCTCATCCTCTAAAGATAATCTTTGGGGATCCTTTGGAGGAGAAAACTCCATATCTACAATTCGTTCTAAATTTGGGTCCATGACCCTAAAGATATTAAGCATGCGAATTACCCAAACATCAAAATTTGTGCCATTGAAACTAAGAGTGTCAGAGAATCCTAATCCCCTAGTCGACATCTTTACTCTCTAGGCGGTAAAGACAAATAAAGAGAGTCGAGGCTCTGATACCAATTGTAAGATCGTGGATGTCGCCTAGAGGGGGGGGGGGTGAATAGGCATTTTAAAATAATTACGGTAGAGGCTTGAACAAATGCGGAATAAACCTAGCGGTTAATTTGTCAAGCACAAAACCTACAACAACTAGGCTCACCTATGTGCACCAACAACTTATGCTAAGCAAGATAAGCAACTATGTGATAGCAAGATATATGACAAAGAACAATATGGCTATCACAAAGTAAAGTGCATAAGTAAAGGGGCTCGGGTAAGAGATAACCGAGGCACGCGGAGATGATGATGTATCCCGAAGTTCACACCCTTGCGGATGCTAATCTCCGTTTGGAGCGGTGTGGACGCACAATGCTCCCCAAGAAGCCACTAGGGCCACCGTAATCTCCTCACGCCCTCGCACAATGCAAGATGCCGTGATTCCACTAAGGGACCCTTGAGGAAGGTCACCGAACCCGTACAAATGGCGACCCTTGGGGCGGTCACCGAACCCGTCAAATTGCTCGGGGCGATCTCCACAACCTAATTGGAGACCCCGACGCTTTCCCGGAGCTTTACACCACAATGATTGAGCTCCGAACACCACCAACCTCTAGGGCACCAAGGCACCAAAGAGGAACAAGCTCTAGGGTGCCCAAACACCCAAGAGTAATAAGCTTCTCAAACTTCACTTCCACGTATCACCGTGGAGAACTCAAACCGATGCACCAAATGCAATGGCAAGGGCACACGGAGTACCCAAGTCCTTCTCTCCCAAATCCCACCAAAGCAACTAATGCTAGGGAGGAAAATGAGAGGAAGAACGAAAGAAGAACACGAAGAACTCCAAGATCTAGATCCAAGGGGTTCCCCTCACTTAGAGGAGAAAGTGATTGGTGGAAACGTGGATCTAGATCTCCTCTCTCTTTCCCTCAAGAACTAGCAAGAATCCATGGAGGGATTGAGAGTTAGCAAGATCGAAGAAGGTCAACAATGGGGGAAGAACACGAGCTCAAAGGATAAGGTTAATTGGGGAAGAAGACCCCCTTTTATAGGACCTCCCGAATCCAACCGTTATGTGTTCAGGTCGTGCACAAGCGGTACTACCGCTTAGCACGGTCAAAACAGCCCAATGAGAGAGAAAACACGAGTTTTTGGTCCGGAGCGGTACTACCGCTTAGGATACACGGTAGTACTGCTATGGAGCGGTACTACCGCTCAGGAGCCGCGGTAGTACCGCTCTGGAGCGGTAGTAAAAAATCACATCCGCTCTAGAGCGGTAGTACCGCTGCAGCCTTTACCAAAACAGCCACAACTTTTGCAAACGGACTCCGAATTCAACGAAACCAAGTTTGTTGGAAAGATAAAGACATGGGCTAACACAATATTGATAGAAATATCAATAATAATCAAATGAGAGAAGTCCCATAAAAAATGGTGAGAACCCTTCATCGGATAAGACCGGTAAAACCTCCAACACCGAAAACATCATAGAAGACGCAAGCGAACTCCGTTTTGGATGAACTCAAGCTTGACATCAAGATGACCATAATCTCTAAGACTCACAAAGATAACCAAACAAGAACCAAGAAACATGATGCAATGATGCAATGGTTTGAGATCTCTACTAACGATACGATGAAGCTACCAACTTGAGAGCCCCCTTGATAGTACGGCAAATGGTCCTATAACTCGGTCTCCCAACTACCACCACAAGACCAATAAAATAGAAAACCTATCAAGGGCAAACCTTTTCCTTGCACATGGTCCACTTGAGCTAGAGGAAGACGATCTTGACACCCTCAAGTTGGACCACCTTTCTTGATTGCGTTGGCTCGATGAAGACAAGATGATTGCTCCCCCATAGTTCACTATGGGTGAGCCACTCTTCGGCACATCTTCACAAGTCCATTGACACCACAATGGATGTCAAGATTCAAGCACTTGATCTCTTCGTGATGCTCCACTTGAACTTGCACACGGCAATCTTGATGACGATCACCACTTGATGTCATCCTTTCCATGGGTTGTATGATATCTCCCTCTTGACGCAAGCCCATGGATACGTACCTAACCCCACATACAACACTCACATAGACCATGGATTACTACATATAGTGCAATGGACAATGCTTACCATACCATGGGATCACTTGATCCCTCTCGGTACATCTTCTTCGCTTTTTGAGTTGATCAACTTGATTCACTCTTGACTTAGTCTTGATCAACCTTGAATCTTTGCAACTCTCTTCATTTGGATGATGTCTTGAAGGTAAACATGAATGATCACACAACCTTCTTCTTCAAGACATGTTTGCAATAAGCTCAACACTCATATGACCAATCTTTGGATAATTCCTTAATAGCACCTTGGTCATCACAAACTCTCATTGAAACCAACAAATGGAATACAAGGAAAGCCTATGGGCAAACCCTTCAAATATAACTCAAGGCAACCATTAGTCCATAGAGATTGTCATCAATTACCAAAACCACACATGAGGGCACCGCATGTCCTTTCAAAACCCCAGAACTCATTGAGTCTTAATCACATGGTGATGTGAACTAGTTTAGTGACACTAGTAAAATCTTTGGATGTCGGTCACATGGCGATGTAACCTATCAGTGTTAATCACATGGCGATGTGAACTAGATTATTGACTCTAGTGCAAGTGGGAGACTGTTGGAAATATGCCCTAGAGGCAATAATAAATTAGTTATTATTATTATATTTCCTTGTTCATGATAATCATTTATTATCCATGCTATAATTGTATTGATAGGAAACTCAGATACATGTGTGGGTACATAGACAACACCATGTCCCTAGTAAGCCTCTAATTGACTAGCTCGTTGATCAATAGATATTTACGGTTTCCTGACCATGGACATTGGATGTCATTGATAACGGGATCACATCATTAGGAGAATTATGTGATGGACAAGACCCAATTCTAAGCCTAGCACAAAGATCGTGTAGTTCGTATGCTAAAGCTTTTCTAATGTCAAGTATCATTTCCTTAGACCATGAGATTGTGCAACTCCCGGATACCGTAGGAATGCTTTGGGTGTACCAAACGTCACAACGTAACTGGGTGGCTATAAAGGTGCACTACGGGTATCTTCGAAAGTGTCTGTTGGGTTGGCACGAATCGAGACTGGGATTTGTCACTCCGTGTAATGGAGAGGTATCTCTGGGCCCGCTCGGTAGGACATCATCATAGTGTGCACAATGTCACCAAGGGGTTGATCACAGGATGATGTGTTACGGAACGAGTAAAGAGACTTGGCGGTAATGAGATTGAACAAGGTATCGAGATACCGACGATCGAATCTCGGGCAAGTATAATACCGCTGGACAAAGGGAATTGTATACGGGATCGATTGAGTCCTTGACATCGTGGTTCATCCGATGAGATCATCGAGGAACATGTGGGAGCCAACATGGGTATCCAGATCCCTCTGTTGGTTATTGACCGGAGAACGTCTCGGTCATGTCTGCATGGTTCCCGAACCCGTAGGGTCTACACACTTAAGGTTCGATGACGCTAGGGTTATAAAGGAAGTTTGTATGTGGTTACCGAATGTTGTTAGGAGTCCCGGATGATATCCCGGACGTCACGAGGAGTTCCGGAATGGTCCGGAGGTAAAGATTTATATATGGGAAGTCCTGTTTTGTTCACCGGAAAAGTTTCGGGTGTTATCGGTAATGTACCGGGACCACCGGGAGGGTCCCGGGGGTCCACCAAGTGGGGCCACCGGCCCCAGAAGGCAGCATGGGACAAGTGTGGGAGGGGACCAGCCCCAGCTGGCTGGTGCGCCCCCCACAAGGGCCCAAGGAACCTAGGGTTTGGGGAGGGGGCGCACCCACCTTACTTGGGGGGCAAGTTTCCCCTCTTCCCCCCCCTTGGCCGCCACTCTAGATGGGTTTGGGGCTGCCGCACCCCTTGGGGTGGGAACCCTAGAGGGGGGAGCAGCCCCCTCCCTCTCCCCTATATATACTTGAGGTTTTGGGCTGCCAGAGATAAGAGTTTCCACCTCTCCCTGGCGCAGCCCTACCTCTCTTTCTCCTTGTCTCTCGCGGTGCTTGGCGAAGCCCTGCTAGATTACCACGCTCCTCCATCACCACCATGCCATTGTGCTTCTGCTGGATGGAGTCTTCCTCAACCACTCCCTCTCTCCTTGCTGGATCAAGGCATGGGAGACGTCACCGGGCTGCACGTGTGTTGAACGCGGAGGTGTCGTCCATTCGGCACTAGGATCTCTGGTGATTTGGATCACGACGAGTACGACTCCTTCAACCCCGTTCTCTTGAACGCTTCCGCTTAGCGATCTACAGGGGTATGTAGATGCACTCTCCTTCTCCTTGTTGCTAGTCTCTCCATAGATAGATCTTGGTGACTCGTACGAAAATTTTGAATTTCTGCTATGTTCCCCAACAGGGGGCACCCCATAGACAACAACAATTGATCCCTTGGATCTCTTAGCCGTGTGCGGTGGCCCCTCCACCATAGTACACCTCGATAATATCGTAGCGGTGCTTAGGCGAAGCCCTGCGATGGTAGAACATCAAGATCGTCACCACGCCGTCGTGCTGACGGAACTCATCCCCGACACCCTGCTAGATCGGAGTCCGGGGATCGTCATCGAGCTGAACGTGTGCTGAACTCGGAGGTGCCGTACGTTCGGTACTTGGATCGGTCGGATCGTGAAGACATACGACTACATCAACCACATTGTCATAATGCTTCCTCTTTCGGTCTACGAGGGTACGTAGACAACACTCTCCCCTCTCGTTGCTATGCATCAGCATGATCTTGCATGTGCGTAGGAAAATTTTGAAATTACTACGTTCCCCAACACTCTTGTCACCTCCATCCATCACTTGCTCCAAAATGATGCCCCCATGAGGGAAAGCGATACTAAGAACGCCATCATCGTCCAATCCGGGAGTCCCAGATCTAGGGTCCCCCCCGGAGCATCCCGATCCTGATGACGCCAACTGCAACGACGATGCCTCGACAAGGAAACGACATCAAAGACGCCGCTATCGTCCGCCATGACCGTAGTCAGCGCGATTTTCATCGGCAGTTGCGCCACTGGGCATACGCCGCCGGCCTCGCGGGTCCCTTCAATCATAGAAAACTCCAAAAAAAATGCCTTGAAGAGGGACTATAACGCAAAAGCACCGCCATTGCTCGATCCCATGGAGATCTAGGGTTTTCCCTGGAGTTGCCTGAGTTGTCAAGAACCATTCAAGGATGGAATCCCGCAGATCAGTCCAGTTGCCGACGTGTCGCACTCGCCATCGCGCCGACCATGACCTGGAGACCAAGCTCACGCTTGGGCCCAGATCCGGTCACGCCGCCACCGATCTGGTCACGCCGTCGCCATCCCTGGCGACAATGGCGTCCTAGATCTTGAAGCCGCCTGCCATGGGGTATGGGATCGCTAGAGCACCGCCATCCCCCGCGTGTGACGTCCGGCCGCATGCCATGCTCTAGCCCGGGGGCGCCCGCCCGCGTCAGCTTGTTGTCTACTAAGCAACCTTCTTCTTGTAGACGTTGTTGGGCCTCCAAGTGTAGAGGTTTGTAGGACAGTAGCAAATTTCCCTCAAGTGGATGACC
Organism: Triticum dicoccoides; assembly: GCF_002162155.2. Classification (NCBI taxonomy): domain Eukaryota; kingdom Viridiplantae; phylum Streptophyta; class Magnoliopsida; order Poales; family Poaceae; genus Triticum; species Triticum dicoccoides. The sequence goes on from NC_041389.1 coordinate 477,047,610, forward strand.
TAAGGTTTATCAATCCGTGGGAGGCGTAGGATGAAGATGGTCTCTCTCAAACAACCCTGCAACCAAATAACAAAGAGTCTCTTGTGTCCCCAACACACCCAATACAATGGTAAATTGTATAGGTGCACTAGTTCGGTGAAGAGATGGTGATACAAGTGCAATATGGATGGTAGATATGAGTATTTGTAATATGAAAATATAAAAGCAGCAAGGTAACAAGTGGTAAAAGTGAGCGTAAACGGTATTGCAATGCTAGGAAACAAGGCCTAGGGTTCATACTTTCACTACTACAAGTTCTCTTAACAATAATAACATAATTGGATCATATAACTATCCCTCAACATGCAACAAAGAGTCAATTCAAAGTCACTAATAGCAGAGAACAAACGAAGAGATTATTGTAGGGTACGAAACCACCTCAAAGTTATCCTTTCTGATCGATCTATTCAAGAGTCCATAGTAAAATGACATGAAGCTATTCTTTCCGTTCAATCTATCCTAGAGATTGTACTAGAATAACACCTTAAGATACAAATCAACCAAAACCCTAATGTCACCTACCAATGTCACCTCAAGTATCTGTGGACATGATTATACGATATGCATCACACAATCTCAGATTCATCTATTCAACCAACACAAAGTACTTCAAAGAGTGCCCCAAAGTTTCTACCGGAGAGTCAAGACGAAAACGTGTGCCGACCCCTATGCATAAGTTAATTGAACCCGCAAGTTGATCACCAAAACAGACATCAAGTAGATCACGTGAATATCCCATTGTCACCACATATAAGCATGGAAAGACATACATCAAGTGTTCTCAAATCCTTAAAGACTCAATCCGACAAGACAACTTCAAGGGGAAAAATCAATTCATCACAAGAAAGTAGAGGGGGAGAAACATCATAAGATCCAACTATAATAGCAAAGTTCACGATACATCAAGATCGTATCACCTCAAGAACACGAGAGAGAGAGAGAGAGAGAGATCAAACACATAGCTACTGGTACATACCCTCAGCCCCGAGGGTGAACTACTCCATCCTCATCATGGAGAGCACCGGGATGATGAAGATGGCCACCAGTGAGGGATCCCCCCTCTGGAAGGGTGCCAGAACAGGCTCCCGAGAGGTTTTTGGTGGCTACAGAGGCTTGCGGCGGCGGAACTCCCGATCTATTGTGCTCTTCGATGTTTTTAGGGTATATGGACATATATAGGCGAAAGAAGTTGGTCAGGGGAGCCACGAGGGGCCCACGTGGGTGGGGGCGCGCCTCCCTGCCTCGTGGCCACCTTGAAGCTTCACTGACGTCTACTCCAAGTCTCCTGGATTGCTTCCGTTCCAAAAATAACTCTCCCGAAGGTTTCATTCTGTTTGGACTCCGTTTGATATTCCTTTTCTTCGAAACACTGAAATAGGCAACAAAACAGCAATTTGGGATGGGCCTCCGGTTAATAGGTTAGTCCCAAAAATAATATAAAAGTGTATAATAAAGCCCATAAACATCCAAAACAGATAATATAATAGCATGAATACTTCATAAATTATAGATACGTTGGAGATGTATCATCATCCCAAGCTTAATTCCTGCTCGTCCTCGAGTAGGTAAATGATAAAAGAAATAATTTATGAAGTGTGAATGCTAGTAGGTGCACAAGTTTGATCAATGATAATTTCAATCACCTTTTCTAGCATCATTATATGTCATAACAGTAGCTCATCTCATAAAACTTCTCATGATCAAGTAACAAGTTGTTCAAATGCTAAAGCATAGACCATAAACTTTCTTGAAAACTAGCAAACTATGTTCTCAGTCATCAAAAAATTGCAATTCATCTTATTTTTAGGAAGGGTCTATGTAAGAGCTTTGATTTAGAAAATCCCACATACTCAACTATCATATAGTCTTCCATGATTGCTACCACTCAAAGCATATTTTTAGAACAAATAGCATCCATCGAACACAGAGAAAGATAGGGGCTTAATGTTTCGCCTCCGAACTTACTTATCATATAGATAATTTTCAACAATAATAATTCATGATCAAATATATTTGAATGGCCATATATGCTTAGATCTTTCCCCATCACATGATGCTTGCCAACTAAAGAGTAGGTTGGAATGAGAAGGAATACTACTGACTCTTGCATAAAAGTAAAAGATAGGCCCTTCACAGAGGGAAGCAGGGATTTGCAGAGGTGCCAGAGCTCGAAGCTTTAAAACAGAGATGAAAATAATTTTGAGAGGTATGCTTTCATTGTCAACATAACAACCAAGAGTTCACAATATCTTCCATACTATATACATTATAGGCGGTTCCCAAACATAAAGGTAAAGATTTTACTCCCCCTCCACAAACAATCACACTCCACGGCTTGTCCGAAACAACGGGTGCCATCCAACTATCAAAAATCCTGGGGGAGTTTTGTTTAAATTATTTGCGATTTGTTTTTGATCTTTTGATCATAGGACTGGGCATCCCAGTTACCAGGCATTTTCCTCGTGAATGATGAGCGGAGTCCACTCATCGTGAGAATAACCCACCTAGCATGGAAGATACTGACAGCCCCTAGTCGCTACATGAGCGATTCGGGCATACAAAACAGATTATTATTTGAAGGTTTAGAGTTTGGCTCATGCAAATTTACTTGGAACAGCAGGTAAATACCGCATATAGGTAGGTATGGTGGACACTCATGGAAGAAACTTGGTTCAAGGAATTTGGATGCACAAGCAGTATTCCCGCTTAGTACAAATATTTTGGCTAGCAAAGGATTCTAAATAGCAAGCACCACATGTTGGAGGATCTATAACAATATAACTTCTATACAAATATACCCAACCATAACTCATTATGTTGTCTTCCTTGTCCAATTTCAACTAATTTGCTCAGGTTTGAAAATAATTAATGGGGATCACAATCATAGAAGATGACTAAGATAGTATATTTATATGTGAAATCTCTCTTCTTTCAATATTCTTTCATGAATTGTTCAAGTGACCAATACAATGCTTGCTAACCTTCAATAAATTTACCACCTCTACTTCTTAGATGTGAAGTCACTACTTCCCATGGGATAAGCACGTGAAACATATATAAATTCAGATTTATGATATTCAAATCATTCGACCATTTACTCATAAGATATAAGTGAAGCACACGAGTAAATGACAAACTACTCCAAAAAGATATAAGTGAAGATCAATGGGTAGTTAAATAATTATGCAACTATGTGAAGACTCTCTCTCATTTAAGAATTTCAGATCTTGTTATTTTATTCAAACAGCAAGCAAAACAAAACAAAATGAAATGACGCTCCAAGCAAAACACATATCTGTTGGAAATATGCCTTAGAGGCAATAATAAAATGGTTATTATTGTATTTCCTTGTTCATGATAATTGTCTATTATTCATGCTATAATTGTATTGACCGGAAACCGCAATACATGTTTGAATACATAGACCCCAACATGTCCCTAGTGAGCCTCTAGTCGACTAGCTCGTTGATCAATGATGGTTATGGTTTATTGACCATGGACATTGGATGTCGTTGATAACGGGATCACATCATTAGGAGAATGATGTGATGGACAAGACCCAATCCTAAGCATAGCACAAGATCGTGTAGTTCGTTTGCTAAAGCTTTTCTAATGTCAAGTATCATTTCCTTAGACATGAGATTGTGTAACTCCCGGATACCGTAGGAGTGCTTTGGGTGTACCAAACATCACAACGTAACTGGGTGACTATAAAGGTGCACTACAGGTATCTCCAATAGTGTCTATTGGGTTGGCACGAACTGAGACTGGGATTTGTCACTCCGTATGACAGAGAGGTATCTCTAGACCCACTCGGTATTGCATCATCATAATGAGCTCAATGTGACTAAGTAGTTAGTCACGGGATCATGCATTACGGAACGAGTAAAGTGACTTGCCGGTAACGGGATTGAACGAGGTGTTGGGATACCGACGATCGAATCTCGGGCAACTAACATACTGATTGACAAAGGGAATTGCATACGGGATTGCTTGAATCCTTAACATCATGGTTCATCCGATGAGATCATCATGGAACATGTGGGAGCCAACATGGGTATCTAGATCCCGCTGTTGGTTATTGACCGGAGAACATCTCGGTCATGTCTGCATGGTTCCCGAACCCGTTGGGTCTACACACTTAAGGTTCGGTGACGCTAGAGTTGTTATGGGAAATAGTATGTGATTACCGAAGGTTGTTCGGAGTCCCGGATGAGATCCCGGACATGACGAGGAGCTCTGGAATGGTCCGGAGGTGAAGATCGGTATATTGGACGAAGGGTATTGGAGTCCGGAATTGTTCCGGGGGTACCAGGTGATGACCAGCGTGTCCGAAAGGGGTTTCGGAGGCCCCAGCAAGCGTTGGGGGGGGCTTATGGGCCAAGGGGAGAGGGCACATCAGCCCACTAAGGGGCTGAGTGAAGGAAATATGCCCTAGAGGCAATAATAAAGTTATTATTTATTTCCTCATATCATGATAAATGTTTATTATTCATGCTAGAATTGTATTAACCGGAAACATAATACATGTGTGAATACATAGACAAACAGAGTGTCACTAGTATGCCTCTACTTGACTAGCTCGTTAATCATAGATGGTTATGTTTCCTAACCATAGACAAAGAGTTGTTATTTGATTAACGGGATCACATTATTAGGAGAATGATGTGATTGACATGACCCATTCCGTTAGCCTAGCACTTGATTGTTTAGTATGTTGCTATTGCTTTCTTCATGACTTATACATGTTCCTATGACTATGAGATTATGCAACTCCCGTTTACCGGAGGAACACTTTGTGTGCTACCAAACGTCACAACGTAACTGGGTGATTATAAAGGAGCTCTACAGGTGTCTCCAAAGGTACATGTTGGGTTGGCGTATTTTGAGATTAGGTTTTGCCACTCCGATTGTCGGAAAGGTACCTCTAGGCCCTCTCGGTAATGCACATCACTATAAGTCTTGCAAGCAATGTAGCTAATGAGTTAGTTACGAAATGATGCATTACGTAACGAGTAAAGAGACTTGCCAGTAATGATATTGAACTAGGTATTGGATACCGACGATCGAATCTCGGGCAAGTAACATACCGATGACAAAGGGAACAACGTATGTTGTTATGCGGTTTGACAGATAAAGATCTTCGCAGAATATGTAGGAGCCAATATGAGCATCCAGGTTCCGCTATTGGTTATTGACCGAGAATAGTTCTAGGTCATGTCTACATAGTTCTCGAACCTGTAGGGTCCGCACGCTTAACATTACGATGACAGTTTTATTATGAGTTTATAAGTTTTGATGTACCGAAGGTTGTTCGGAGTCCCGGATGTGATGACGGACATGACGAGGAGTCTCAAAGTGGTTGAGACATAAAGATTGATATATTGGAAGCCTATATTTGGATATCGGAATGGTTCCGGGTGAAATCGGGATTTTACCGGAACACCGGGGGGTTACCGGAACCCTCCCGGGGGTTAATGGGCCTTAGTGGGCCATGAGGGAGAAGAGGAGGGCCGGCCAGGGCAGGCCGCGCGCCCCCTCCCCCTAGTCCGAATAGGACAAGGAAAGGGGGGGTGGCGCCCCCCTTTCCTCTTTCCCCTCCCCCCTTTCCTTCTCCACCAACGCAAGAGGGGGGAGTCCTACTCCCGGTGGGAGTAGGACTCCTCCAGGCGCACCCCTAGGGGGCCGGCCGCACCTCCCCCCTCCCTCCTTTATATATGGGGGTAGGGGGCACCCTAGAACACACAAGTTGATCTTCAAGATCGTTCCTTAGCCGTGTGCAGTGCCCCCCTCCACCATCTTCCACCTCGTTCATATCGTCACGGAGTTTAGGCGAAGCCCTGCACCGGTAGAACATCATCATCGTCACCACGCCGTCGTGCTGACGGAACTCATCCCCGTCACTTTGCTGGATCAGAGTCCGGGGATCGTCATCGAGCTGAACGTGTGCTGAACTCGGAGGTGCCGTACGTTCGGTACTTGGATCGGTCGGATCATGAAGACGTAGGACTACATCAACCGTGTTGTCATAACGCTTCCGCTTACGGTCTACGAGGGTACGTGGACAATACTCTCCCCTCTCGTTGCTATGCATCACCATGATCTTGCGTGTGCGTAGGAATTTTTTTGAAATTACTACGTTCCCCATCACTGAGCGCCCCTCCCACCCCATCTCACGTAACCAGGAGTGGTGGGGGCGCCACCCCTAGGGCAGCCGCCCCTCCCTGCTTGGGGGGGAAGTTTCCTAGGGGGTGGGGGCGCCCAAACCCATCTAGGGTTTCCCCTGTGGCCGCCGCCCCTCTCCTAGGGAACCCTAGGGTGCCTCCCCCTCCTCCCTTCCCCCTATATATAGTGAGGGAGAGAGAGGGCAGCCGCACCCTTCCCCTGGCGCAGCCCTCTCCCTCCTCCAACACCTCCTCCTCCTCCATAGTGCTTGGTGAAGCCCTGCCGGAGAACCACGAGCTCCATCACCACCATGCCGTCGTGCTGTCAGAGTTCTCCCTCAACTTCTCCTCTCCCCTTGCTGGATCAAGAAGGAGGAGACGTCCCCGGGCTGTACGTGTGTTGAACGCGGAGGCACCATTGTTCAGTGCTTAGATCGGATTTGGTCACGATCTGAATCGCTTAGTGAACGACTCCACCGACCGCGTTCTTGCAACGCTTCCGCGTCGCGATCTTCAAGGGTATGAAGATGAAATCCCCTCTCTGTCGTTGCTAGTTACTCCATAGATTGATCTTGGTGATGCGCAGAAAATTTTGAATTTCTGCTACGTTCCCCAACAGTGGCATCATGAGCTAGGTCTATGAGTAGTTTCTATGCACGAGTAGAACACAAGTTGTTGTGGGCGTTGATTTTGTTCAATATGCTTACCGTTACTAGTCCTATCTTGTTTCGACGGTATTGTGGGATGAAGCAGCCCGGACTGACCTTACACGTACACTTACGTGAGACAGGTTCCACCGGCTGACATGCACTTGTTGCATAAGGTGGCTAGCGGGTGTCTGTCTCTCCCACTTTAGTCGGATCGGATTCGATGAAAAGGGTCCTTATGAAGGGTAAATAGCAATTGGCATATCACGTTGTGGTTTTGGCGTAGGTAAGAAGCGTTCTTGCTAGAAACCTATAGCAGCCACGTAAAAACTTGCAACAACAATTAGAGGACGTCTAACTTGTTTTTGCAGCATATGTCGTGTGATGTGATATGGCCAAGAAGGATGTGATGAATGAAATATATGTGATGTATGAGATTGATCATATTCTTGTAATAGGAATCATGACTTGCATGTCAATGAGTATGACAACCGGCAGGAGCCAGAGGAGTTGTATTTATTTATTATATGACATGCGCGTCACTGAATAACGCCATGGAATTACTTTACTTCATTGCTAAACCGTTAGCCATAGTAGTAGAAGTAATAAGTTGGTGAGACAACTTCATGGAGACACGATGATGGAGATCATTGTGATGGAGATCATGGTGTCATGCCGGTGACGATGATGGTCATGGAGCCCCGAAGATGGAGATCAAAAGGAGCAAAATGATATTGGCCATATCATGTCACTATTTGATTGCATGTGATGTTTATCATGTTTATGCATCTTATTTGCTTAGAATGACGGTAGTAAATAAGGTGATCCCTCACTAATAATATCAAGAAAGTGTTCCCCCTAATTGTGCACCGTTGCGAAAGATCGTGCTTCAAAGCACCACGTGATGATCGGGTGCGATAGATTCTAACATTCACATACAACGGGTGTAAGCCAGATTTACACATGCGAAACACTTAGGTTGACTTGATGAGCCTAGCATGTACAGACATGCCCTCGGAACACAAGAGACCGAAAGGTCGAACATGAGTCGTATAGTAGATACGATCAACATGAAGATGTTCACCGATGATGACTAGTCCGTCTCACGTGATGATCAGACACGGCCTAGTTGACTCGGATCATGTATCACTTAGATGACTAGAGGGATGTCTATCTGAGTGGGAGTTCATCAAATAATTTGATTAGATGAACTTAATTATACTGAACATAGTCAAAAGGTCTTTGCAAATTATGTCGTAGCTCGCGTTTTAGTTCTACTATTTTAGATATGTTCCTAAAGAAAATTTAGTTAAAAGTTGATAGTAGCAATTATGCAGGCTGGGTCCGTAAACTGAAGATTGTCCTCATTGCTGGGTAGTAGGATTATGTCCTTAATGCACCGCTTGGTGTGCTGACCCTCGAACGTCGTCTGTGGATGTTGCGAACATCTAACATACACGTTTTGATGACTACATGATAGTTCAGTAATGTTAAACGGTTTAGAATTGTGGCGCCGAAGACGTTTTTGAAACATCGCGGAACATATGAGATGTTCCAAGGGCTGAAATTGGGATTTCAGGCTCGTTCCCACGTCAAGAGGTATAAGACCTCCGACGAGTTTCTTAGCCTACAAACTAAGGGAGAAAAGCTCAATCGTTGAGCATGTGCTCAGATTGTCTGGGTACTACAATAACTTGAATCGAGTGGGAGTTAATCTTCCAGATGAGATAGTGATGTTTCTCCAAAGTCATTGCCACCAAGCTATTAGAGCTTTGTGATGAACTATAACATATCAGGGATAGATATGATGATGCTTGAGCTATTCGTGATGTTTTGACACCGCGAAAGTAGAAATCAAGAAGGAGCATCAATTGTTGATGGTTAGTGAAACCACTAGTTTCAAAGAGGGCAAGGCCAAGAAGGGATACTTCATGAAACGGCAAATCAGTTGCTGCTCTAGTGAAGAAACCCAAGGTTGAACCCAAACCCGAGACTAAGTGCTTCTGTAATGAGGGGAACGGTCACTGAAGCAGAACTACCCTAGATACTTGGTAGATGAGAAGGCTAGCAAGGTCGACAGAAGTATATTGGATATACATTATATTAATGTGTACTTTACAAGTACTCCTAGTAGCACCATGGTAATGGATACCGGTTTGGTTGCTAAGTGTTAGTAACTCGAAATAAAAGGCTACACAATAAACGGAGACTAGCTAAAGGCGAGGTGACAATATGTGTTGGAAGTATTTCCAAGGTTGATGTGATCAAACATCGCACGCTCCCTCTACCATCGGGATCGGTGTTAAACCTAAATATTTGTTATTTGGTGTTTGCGTTGAGCATAGACATGATTGGATTATGTCTATCGCAATACGGTTATTCATTTAAGGAGAATAATGGTTACTCTATTTATTTGAATAATACCTTCAATGGTCTTGCAGCTAAAATGAATGGTTTATTGAATCTCGATCGTAGTGATACACATGTTCATGCCAAAAGATATAAGATAGTAATGATAGTACCACCTACTTGTGGCACTGCCATGTAAGTCATATTGGTATAAAACGCATGAAGAAGCTCCATGTTGATGGATCTTTGGACTCACTCGTTTTTTGAAAAGTTTGAGACATGCGAACCATGTCTATTGGTATGTACGCATGAAGAAACTCCATGCAGATGGATCGTTTGGACTCACTTGATTTTGAATCACTTGAGACATGCAAATCATACCACATGGGCAAGATGACTGAAAAGCCTCGTTTTCAGTAAGATGGAACAAGAAAGAAACTTGTTGGAAGTAACACATTTTGATGTGTGCAGTCCAATGAGTGCTGAGGCATGCAGTGGATATCGTTATGTTCTTACTTCACATATGATTTGAGTAGATTCTGAGTATATTTACTTGATGAAACACAAATCTGAGTTATTGAAAGGTTCAAGTAATTTCAGAGTGAAGTCGAAGATCATCGTGGCAAGAGGATACAATGTCTTTGATATGATCATAGAGATGAATATCTGAGTTACGAGTTTGTACACAATTAAGACCTTGTGGAAATTGTTTCATAACTAATACCGCCTGGAACACCATAGTGTGATGGTGTGTCTGAACATCATAAATGCACCCTATTGGATATGGTTCATACCATGATGTCTCTTATCGAATTACCACTATCGTTTATGGGTTAGGCATTAGAGACAACCGCATTCACTTTAAATAGGATACCACGTAATTCCGTTGAGATGACACCGTATGAACTATGGTTTAGAGAAACCTAAGCTGTCATTTCTTAAAAGTTTGAGGCTGCGACACTTATGTGAAAAAGTTTCAGCCTGGTAAGCTCGAACCCAAAGCGGATAAATGCATCTTCATAGGACACCCAAAACAGTTGGGTATACCTCCTATTTCAGATCCGGAAGCAAAAGTGATTGTTTCCAGAAATGGGTCATTTCTTCAGGAAAAGTTTCTCTTGAAAGAATTGAGTGGGAGGATGGTGGAGACTTGATGAGGTTATTGAACCATCACTTCAACCAATCTGTAGCAGGGCACAGGAAGTTGTTCCTGTGGCACCTACACCAGTTGAACTGGAAGCTGATGATAGTGATCATGAAACTTCGGATCAAGTCACTACCAAACCTCGTAGGTTGACAAGGACGCGTACTGCTTCAGAGTGGTACGGTAATCCTGTCTTGGAGGTCATGTTGCTAGACAACAATGAACCTACGAGCTGTGGAGAAGCGATGGTGGGCCCGGATTCCGACAAATGGCTCGAGGCCATAACATCCGAGAGAGGATCCATGTATAAAACAAAGTGTAGACTTTGGAAGAACTACTTGATGGTCGTAAGGCTGTTGGGTACAGATGGATTTTAAAAGGAAGACAGACAATGATGGTAAGTATCACCATTAAGAAAGCTCGACTTGTTGTTAAGATGTTTTCCGACAAGTTCAAGGAGTTGACTGCGATGATACTTTCTCACTCGTAGCGATGCTAAAGAGTCTGTTGGAATTATATTAGCAGTTACTGCATGATTTATGAAATCTTGTAGATAGGATGTCAAAAAACATTGTTTCCTCGATGATATTCTTGAGGAAAGGTTGTATGTGATACAACCAAAAGGCTTTGTCAATCCTAAAAGATGCTAACAAGTATGCAAAGCTCCAGCAATCCTTCTAAGGACTGGAGTAAGCATCTCGGAGTTGGAATATACGCTTTGATGAGATAATCAAATATTTTGGGTTTATACAAAGTTTATGAGAAACTTGTATTTCCAAAGAAGTGAGTGGGAGCGCTATAGAATTTCTGATGAGTATATGTTATTAACATATTGTTGGTCAGAAATGATGTAGAATTTCTGGACAGTTGGAAAACCTGGATTAAGCTACTTGAACATTGAGCATCAAGATCTATAAGGATAGATCAAAAATGCTTAATAGTACTTTCAAATAAATACATACCGTGACAAGATTTTGAAGGAGTTCAAAATAGATCGACAAAAAAGGAGTTCTTGGCTGTGTTATAAGGTGTGAATATTGAGTAAGACTCAAGACATGACCACGGCAGAAGAGAGAGAAAGGACGAAGGTCGTCCCCTATGCTTCAGACGTATGCTCTATAGTATGCTATGCTGTGTACAGCACCTGAAGTGTGCCTTGCCATGAGTCAGTCAAGGGGTACAAAAGTGATCCAGGAACAGATCACAGGATAGTGGTCAAACTTATCCTTAGTAACTAGTGGACTAAGGAATTTTCTCGGTTATGGAGGTGGTAAAAGAGTTCGTCGTAAAGGGTTAAGCTGATGCAAACTTTGACACTAATCCGGATTATTCTGAGTAGTAAACCGGATTCGTATAGTAGAACAGTTATTTGGAATAGCTCCAAATAGAGCATGGTAGCTGCATCTAGGAGATGACATAGAGATTTGCAAAGCACACACGGATCTGAAAGGTTCAGATCCGTTGACTAATAACCTCTCTCACAAGCGAGATATGATCAAACCCCATGGGTGTCGATGCATTACAATCACATAGTGATGTGAACTAGATTATTGACTCTAGTGCAAGTGGGAGACTATTGGAAATATGCCCTAGAGGCAATAATAAAATGGTTATTATTGTATTTCCTTGTTCATGATAATTGTCTATTATTCATGCTGTAATTGTATTGACTGGAAACCGCAATACATGTGTGAATACATAGACCACAACATGTCCCTAGTGAGCCTCTAGTCGACTAGATCATTGATCAATAGATGGTTATGGTTTCTTGACCATGGACATTGGATGTCGTTGATAACGAGAACACATCATTAGGAGAATGATGTGATGGACAAGACCCAATCCTAAGCATAGCACAAGATCGTGTAGTTCGTTTGCTAAAGCTTTTCTAATGTCAAGTATCATTTCCTTAGACCATGAGATTGTGTAACTCCTGGATACCGTAGGAGTGCTTTGGGTGTACCAAACATCACAACGTAACTGGGTAACTATAAAGGTGCACTACAGGTATCTCCAAAAGTGTCTGTTGGGTTGGCACGAATCGAGACTGGGATTTGTCACTCCGTATGACGGAGAAGTATCTCTGGGCCCACTTGGTATTGCATCATCATAATGAGCTCAATGTGACTAAGTAGTTAGTCACGGGATCATGCATTACGAATGAGTAAAGTGACTTGTCGGTAACGAGATTGAACGAGGTATTGGGATACTGACGATCGAATCTCGGGCAAGTAACATACCGATTGACAAAGGGAATTGCATACGGGATTGCTTGAATCCTTGACATCATGGTTCATCCGATGAGATCATCATGGAACATGTGGGAGCCAACATGGGTATCCAGATCCCGCTGTTGGTTATTGACCGGAGAACGTCTCGGTCATGTCTGCATGGTTCCCGAACCCGTAGGATCTACACACTTAAGGTTCCGTGATGCTAGAGTTGTTATGGGAAATAGTATGTGGTTACCAAAGGTTGTTCAGAGTCCCGGATGAGATCCCGGACATGACGAGGAGCTCCGGAATGGTCCGGAGGTGAAGATCGGTATATTGGACGAAGGGTATTGGAGTCCGGAATTGTTCCGGGGGTACCATGTGATGACCAGCGTGTCCGAAAGGGGTTTCGGAGGCCCCGACAAGCGTTGGGGGGCCTTATGGGCCAAGGGGAGAGGGCACATCAGCCCACTAAGAGGCTGAGCGCCCCTCCCACCCCATCTCACGTAACCAGGAGTGGTGGGGGCGCCACCCCTAGGGAAGCCGCCCCTCCCGTCTTGGGGGGCAAGTTTCCTAGGGGGTGGGGGCGCCCAAACCCATCTAGGGTTTCCCCTGTGGCCGCCGTCCCTCCCCTAGGGAACCCTAGGGCGCCTCCCCCTCCTCCCTTCCCCCTATATATAGTGAGGGAGAGAGAGGGCAGCAGCACCCTTCCCCTGGCGCAGCCCTCTCCCTCCTCCAACACCTCCTCCTCCTCCGTAGTGCTTGGCGAAGCCCTGCCGGAGAACCACGAGCTTCATCACCACCATGCCGTCGTGCTGTCGGAGTTCTCCCTCAACTTCTCCTCTCCCCTTGCTGGATCAAGAAGGAGGAGACGTCCCCGGGCTGTATGTGTGTTGAACACGGAGGCACCGTTGTTCGGTTCTTAGATCGGATTCGGCCACGATCTGAATCGCTTAGTGAACGACTCCACCGACCGTGTTCTTGCAACGCTTCCGCATTGCAATATTCAATGGTATGAAGATGCACTCCCCTCTCTCTTGTTGCTAGTTACTCCATAGATTGATCTTGGTGATGCGTAGAAAATTTTGAATTTCTGCTACGTTCCCCAACAATATCATGTGGTGAATAAAAATATAGCTCCAAGTAAAGTTACCGATGGATGAAGACGAAAGAGGGATTCCATACGGGGCATCCCCAAGCTTAGGCTCTTGGTTGTCCTTGAATATTACCTTGGGGTGCCTTGGACATCCCCAAGCTTAGGCTCTTGCCACTCATTATTCCATAGTCCATCAAATCTTTACCCAAAACTTGAAAACTTCACAACACAAAACTCAACAGAAAACTCGTTAGCTCCGTTAGTATAAGAAAATAAATCACCACTTAGGTACTGTTGTGAACTCATTCTAAATTCATATTGGTTTAATATCTAATGTATTCCAACTTTCTATGGTTCATACCCTCCGATACTAGTCATAGATTCGTCAAAATAAGCAAACAACACATAGAAAACAAAATCTGTCAAAAACAAAACAGTCTATAGTAATCTGTATCAAATGGATACTTCTGGAACTCCAAAAATCTTACCAAATTAGGAAGACCTGAGAAATTTGTGTACCAATCCATATCAAGAAGAATCAGATCAAAAGAACGTTTCTGTGAATTATCAAAATTAATATACTGGATGCAAAAGTTTCTGATTTTCAGCAGGATCAACACAACTATCACTGTAAGCTACCCTAAAGGTCTTACTTGGCACTTTATTGAAACAAAAGCTACAAAACATGATTACTACAGTAGCATAATCATGTGGACACACAAAAACAGTAAGGGTAAATATTGGGTTGTTTCCCAACAAGCGCTTTTCTTTAATGCCTTTCTAGCTAGGCATGATGATGACAATGATGCTCACATAAAAGATAAGAATTGAAACATAAAGAGAGCATCATGAAGAATATGACTAGCACATTTAGGTCTAACCCACTTCCTATGCATAGGTATTTGTGAGAAAACAATTTATGGGAACAGTAATCAACTAGCATAGGAAGGCTAGACAAGCATAACTTCAAAACTTTAAGCACATAGAGAGGAAACTTGATATTATTGCAATTCCTACAAGCATATGTTCCTCCCTCATAACAATTTTCAGTAGCATCATGAATGAATCCAAAAATATAACCATCACCTAAAGCATTCTTTTCATGATCTACAAGCATAGAAATTTTATTACTCTCCACATAAGCAAAATTCTTATCATTCAGAATAGTGGGAGTATCATAAGAGACTCAAATACTATAAATTGTTTCCATATTAAAAGAGTAATGTTCAGAAAAGGGGTAATCATGATCATGACAAGTTTTATACATATAATCATCACTACTTTTTATAGCATAAGTTTCATGACAATAATCATCATAAGTAGTGATACGTCTCCAACGTATCTATAATTTTTGATTGTTCCATACTATTATATTACCCGTTTTAGATGTTTGTGGGCTTTACTTTACACTTTTATATCATTTTTGGGACTAACCTACTAACCGGAGGCCCAGCCCGAATTGCTGTTTTTTTTGCCTATTTCAGTGTTTCGAAGAAAAGGAATATCAAACGGAGTCCAAACGGAATGAAACCTTCGGGAGCGATCTTTTTGGAACAAACATGATCCAGAGGACTTGGAGTGGAAGTCAAGAAACAAGCGAGGCGGCCACGAGGGTGCTCGGCGCGCCCCCACCCTCGTGGGCCCCTCAAGCGTCCACCGACCTACTTCTTCCTCCTATATATACCCACGTACCCTGAAACCATCGGGGAGCACCACGAAAAACTATTTCCACCTCCATAACCTTCTGTATCCGCGAGATCCCATCTTGGAGCCTTCGCCGGCGCTCCACCGGAGGGGGAATCGACCATGGAGGGCCTCTACATCATCTCCAAGGCCCTTCCGATGAGTTGTGAGTAGTTTACCACAGACCTTCGGGTCCATAGTTATTAGCTAGATGGATTCTTATCTCTCTTTGAATCTCAATACAAAGTTCTTCTTGATCTTCTTGGAGATCTATTCGATGTAACTCTTTTTGCGGTGTGTTTGTCGAGATCCGATGAATTGTAGGTTTATGATCAAGTTTATCTATGAGAAATATTCGAATCTCCTCTGAATTCTTTTATGTGTGATTAAGTTATCTTTGCAAGTCTCTTCGAATTATCAGTTTGGTTTGGCCTACTAGATTGATCTTTCTTGCAATGGGAGAAGTTCTTAGCTTTGGGTTCAATCTTGCGGTGTCCTTTTCCCAATGAAAGCAGGGGTAGCAAGGCACGTATTGTATTGTTGCCATCGAGGATAAAAAGATGGGGTTTATATCATATTGCATGAGTTTATCCCTCTACATCATGTCATCTTTCTTAATGCATTACTCTGTTCTTTATGAACTTAATACTCTAGATGCATGCTGGATAGCGGTCGATGTGTGGAGTAATAGTAATAGATGCTGGTAGGAGTCGGTCTACTTGTCACAGACGTGATGCCTATATACATGATCATGCCTAGATAATCTCATAACTATGCGCTTTTCTATCAATTGCTCGACAGTAATTTGTTCACCCACCATATACTTATGCTATCTTGAGAGAAGCCACTAGTGAAACCTATGGCCCTCGGGTCTATCTATTATCATATAAGCTTTCAATCTACTTTTATTTGCATCTTTACTTTTCCAATCTATATCATAAAATACCAAAAATATATTTATCTTATCATATTATCTCTATCAGATCTCACATTCGCAAGTGGTCGTGAAGGGACTGACAACCCCTTTATTGCGTTGGTTGCGAGTTCTTGTTTGTTTGTGTAGGTGCGTGGGACTTTTGAGGAGCCTCCTACTCGATTGATACCTTGGTTCTCAAAAACTGAGGGAAATACTTACGCTACAATTGCTGCATCACCCTTTCCACTTCAAGGAAAACCAACGCAAGCTGAAGACGTACCAAGTAGCAACTTTGTTCTCATCATAATCAATTGAAACCTCTTCCAAAATAGTGGATTCATCACTAAATAAAGTCATGACCTCTCCAAATCCACTTTCATAAATATTATAAGATTCAACACCCTCCAAAATAGTGGGATCATTACTTCCTAAAGATGACACTCTTCCAAACCAACTTTCATCAATATAACCATCATAAATAGGAGGCATGCTATCATCATAATGAATTTGCTCATCAAAACTTGGGAAGCTAAAAATATCATCTTCATTAAACATAGCATCCCCAAGCTTCGGACAAACATTAATTGCAGCAAATATATTCTCAAACATGTCATTCTCATCAAACATAGCATCCCCAAGCTTGGGCCTTTTTATATCATAAGCATAATCACTCTCATCATTAATAGTATGGATAGCACCAATAGTATAGCAATTATCATCATCACAATTAGTAATAGGATAAACATCATTGGGAGGGATACCTTTCTACCTTTGCTTCTCCGTCTTTTCTTTTTCTTCTTCATATCATGTGTGGGTTTAACCCTCTTTTTTGAGCTCCTTATTAATGAGATTGGTTGAATAGAAAGCTCCTCCTCGTTACCTGATTCATCATAAGAAATAATAGGAGGATATTGGGAATTCTCTTCCCTTTCATTAGTATTATCTTCATCTTCTATTTGTTTTCTTGTCTTTATGTAATTGGCAATATAAGGATTTTCAATGCAATTCACCGCACAATACATAAAAAATTCTTCTAGATCAAAATCAACAAATCTATCAAGATTAAATTTTGGAATACCCTCAGTTATATGTTTCATTTCTTCATGCCCCAAAATAATACTAAGCTCTTTATGATGCTCACGGGTAATCAAGTTATCACAATTTTTGGACACGATTTGATCATGAAACAAATAGCATTGGAGCTTTAAATGACCATGTTCATTGCAAAGTTCACAAGGATGGCGATAAATATTGAATTTTTCAGCGCAATCATCCAGCCTTTCTTGCAACCATTTAGTTTCTAAATACTTATGCCTCTTGCAAAATCTATCTTCCCTATTCGGTGTGTACTGGCAAACTCTATGTACTCCACAAAAGTTGACATGCTTATAAGAGACATTTTCATCATGACTAGTGCAATCATCATTAGTACTACGGATATTCAAAGGGTTCATACTAACAACATTGCAATCATGCTAATCATTCAAAGATTTAATACCAAACATTTTATAGACTTCTTCTTCTAGCACTTGAGCACAATTTTCCCTACCATCATTCTCACGAAAGATATTAAAAAGATGAAGCGTATGAGGCAAACTCAATTCCATTTTTTGTAGTTTTATTTTATAGACTAAACTAGTGATAAAAC
Organism: Triticum dicoccoides; assembly: GCF_002162155.2. Taxonomy (NCBI): domain Eukaryota; kingdom Viridiplantae; phylum Streptophyta; class Magnoliopsida; order Poales; family Poaceae; genus Triticum; species Triticum dicoccoides. The sequence goes on from NC_041389.1 coordinate 477,065,509, forward strand.
AAGAAACAAAAAGGTTCGATTACAAGATCTAAAGATATACCTTCAAGCACTCACCTCCCCGGCAACAGCGCCAGAAAAGAGCTTGATGTCTACTGCGCAACCTTCTTCTTGTAGACGTTGTTGGGCCTCCAAGTGCAGAGGTTTGTAGGACAGTAGCAAATTTCCCTCAAGTGGATGACCTAAGGTTTATCAATCCGTGCGAGACGTAGGGTGAAGATGGTCTCTCTCAAACAACCTTGCAATCAAATAACAAAGAGTCTCTTGTGTCCCCAACACACCCAATACAATGGTAAATTGTATAGGTGCACTAGTTCGGTGAAGAGATGGTGATACAAGTGCAATATGGATGGTAGATATGAGTATTTGTAATATGAAAATATAAAAACAGCAAGGTAACAAGTGGTAAAAGTGAGCGTAAACGGTATTGCAATGCTAGGAAGCAAGGCCTAGGGTTCATACTTTCACTAGTGCAAGTTCTGTCAACAATAATAACATAATTGGATCATATAACTATCCCTCAACATGCAACAAATAGTCCCTCCAAAGTCACTAATAGCGGAGAACAAACGAAGAGATTATTGTAGGGTACGAAACCACCTCAAAGTTATCATTTCTGGTCGATCTATTCAAGATTCCGTAGTAAAATAACATGAAGCTATTCTTTCCGTTCAATCTATCCTAGAGTTCGTACTAGAATAACACCTTAAGATACAAGTCAACCAAAACCATAATGTCACCTAGATACTCCAATGTCACCTTAAGTATCTGTAGGCATGATTATATGATATGCACCACACAATCTCAGATTCATCTATTCAACCAACACAAAGTACTTCAAAGAGTGCCCCAAAGTTTCTACCAGAAAGTCATGACGAAATCGTGTGCCAACCCCTATGCATAAGTTCATTGAACGCACAAGTTGATCACCAAAACATACATCAAGTAGATCACATGAATATCCCATTGTTACCACAGATAAGCACGGCACGACATACATCAAGTGTTCTCAAATCCTTAAAGACTCAATCCGACAAGACAACTTCAAGGGGAAAACTCAATTCATCACAAGAAAGTAGAGGGGGAGAAACATCATAAGATCCAACTATAATAGCAAAGCTCGCGATACATCAAGATAGTATCACCTCAAGAACACGAGAGAGAGAGAGAGAGAGAGATCAAACACATAGCTACTGGTACATACCCTCAGCCCCGAGGGTGAACTACTCCCTCCTCGTCATGGAGAGCGTCGGGATGATGAAGATGGCCACCAGTGAGGGATCCCCCCTCCGGCAGGGTGCTGGAACAGGCTCCCGTGTGGTTTTGGGTGGCTACAGAGGCTTGCGGCGGCGGAACTCTCGATCTATTGTGCTCTTTGATGTTTTTAGAGTATATGGACATATATAGGCGAAAGAAGTCGGTCAAGGGATCCACGAGGGGCCCACGAGGGTGGGGGACCCGCCTAGGGGAGTAGGGCGCGCCTCCCTGCCTCGTGGCCACCTCAAAGCTTCCCTGACGTCTACTCCAAGTCTCATGGATTGCTTCCGTTCCAAAAATAACTCTCCCGAAGGTTTCATTCTGTTTGGACTCCATTTGATATTCCTTCTCTTCGAAACACTGAAATAAGCAAGAAAACAGTAATTTGGGCTGGGCCTCCGGTTAATAGGTTAGTCCCAAAAATAATATAAAAGTGTATAATAAAGCCCATAAACATCCAAAACAGATAATATAATAGCATGAATACTTCATAAATTATAGATACGTTGGAGACGTATCACAGCTCCTCTCGAGCGGGAGGGCACCTAGTCCCCGCCGTCGCCGGGGACGGCAAGGCTTTGCCTGGCCACGCCCTTGGGCAGCGGCGAGGGAGGAGGAGGAGGACGAGAGGGGGAGTCGGGGGCGACGGGATCTGGGGCCTCGCAGCCGCCGCATGGGGGTGATTCGGGAGGACGGGAGGATGAGAGGACGAGAGTAAAACTCACTTCTTGGTGATTTGCTCAAACTCTACTTGCTCTCGATTAATCACATTGATGTCTACTACGCAACCTTCTCCTTGTAGACGTTGTTGGGCCTCCAAGTGCAGAGGTTTGTAGGACAGTAGCAAATTTCCTCAAGTGGATGACCTAAGGTTTATCAATCCGTGCGAGACGTACGGTGAAGATGGTCTCTCTCAAACAGCCCTGCAACCAAATAACAAAGAGTCTCTTGTGTCCCCAACACACCCAATACAATGGTAAATTGTATAGGTGCACTAGCTCGGCGAAGAGATGGTGATACAAGCGTAATATAGATGGTAGATATGAGTATTTGTAATCTGAAAATATATAAACAGCAAGGTAACCAATGATAAAACTGAGCGTAAATGGTATTGCAATGGTAGGAAACAAGGCCTAGGGTTCGTACTTTCACTAGTGCAAGTTCTCTAAACAATAATAACATACTTGGATCATATAACTATCCCTCAACATGCAACAAAGAGTCACTCCAAAGTCACTAATAGCAGAGAACAAACGAAGAGATTATTGTAGGGTACGAAACCACCTCAAAGTTATCCTTTCTGATCGATCTATTCAAGAGTCTGTAGTAAAATAACACGAAGCTATTCTTTCCGTTTGATCTATCATAGAGTTTGTACTAGAATAACACCTTAAGACACAAATCAACCAAAACCCTAATGTCACCTAGATACTCCATTATCACCTCAAGTATCCATGGGCATGATTATACGATATGCATCACACAATCTTAGATTCATCTATTCAACCAACACAAAGTACTTCAAAGAGTGACCCAAAGTTTCTACCGGATAGTCAATACGAAAACGTGTGCCAACCCCTATGCATAAGTTCATTGAACCCGCAAGTTGATCACCAAAACATACATCAAGTAGATCACGTGAATATCCCATTGTCACCACAGATAAGCACGGCAAGACATACATCAAGTGTTCTCAAATCCTTAAAGACTCAATCCGACAAGACAACTTCAAGAGGAAAACGCAATTCATCACAAGAGAGTAGAGGGGGAGAAACACCATAAGATCCAACTATAATAGCGAAGCCCGCGATACATCAAGATCGTATCACCTCAAGAACACGAGAGAGAGAGAGAGAGAGAGAGAGAGAGAGATCAAACACATAGCTACTGGTACATACCCTCAGCCCCGAGGGTGAACTACTCCCTCCTCGTCATGGAGAACACCGGGATGATGAAGATGGCCACCGGTGATGGATTCCCCCTCCGGCAAGGTGCCGGAACAGGATCCCGAGAGGTTTTTGGTGGCTACAGAGGCTTGCGGCGGCGGAACTCCCGATCTAGGTTATTTTCTTGAGGTTTCAGTATTTATAGGAATTTTTGGCGTAGGTTTCACGTCAGGGGGGGTTCCGGGCTGTCCACGAGGCAGGGGGCGCGCCCAGGTAAAGTGGGCATGTGCCCCACCCTCGTGGGCAGCCCGGGACTCTCCTGGCCCAACTCTTTCACTCCAGGGGCTTCTTTTGGTCCACAAAAAATCGTCAAAAATTGGCACGTCAATTGGACTCTGTTTGGTCTTCCTTTTCTGTAAAACTCAAAAACAAGGGGAAAACAGAAACTGGCACTGGGCTCTACGTTAATAGGTTAGTCCCAAAACTGATATAAAAGTGTATAGTAAAGCCCATAAACATCCAAAACAGGTAATATAATAGCATGGAACAAACAAAAATTATAGATACATTGGAGACGTATCAAGCATCCCCAAGCTTAATTCCTGCTCGTCCTCGAGTAGGTAAATGATAAAAACAGAATTTTTGATGTGGAATGCTAGCTAGCATAATTCTCAATGTAATTTTCTTTATTGTGGCATGAATGTTCAGATCCAAATGATTCAAGATAAAAGTTCATATTGACATAAGAAATAGTAGTACTGCAAGCATACTAATCAAAGTAATCATGTCTTCTCAAAATAACATGGCTAAAGAAAGTTTATCCCTACAAAATCATATAGTTTGGTCATGCTCCATTTTCATCACACAAGAATGCATACTCATCTTGCACACCCCCGATGACAAGCCAAGCAACTGTTGCATACTTACGTAATCTCAAACTTTTTCAACTTTCACGCAATACATGAGCGTGAGCCATGGATATAGCACTATGGGTGGAATAGAATATGATGATGGAGGTTGTGTGGAGAAGACAAAAAAGGAGAAAGTCTCATGTCAACGAGGCTAATCAACGGGCTATGGATATGCCCATCAATTGATGTCAACATGAGGAGTGGGGATTGCCATGCAACGGATGCGCTAGAGCTATAAATGTATGAAAACTCAACAAAATAAACTAGTGGGTGTGCATCCAACTTGCTTGCTCACGAAGACCTAGGGCATTTTGAGGAAGCCCATCGTAGGAATATACAAGCCAAGTTCTATAATGAAAAATTCGCACTAGTATATGAAAGTGACAACATATGAGACTCTCTACATGAAGAACATGGTGCTACTTTGAAGCACAAGTGTGGAAAAGGGTAGTAAATTGCCCCCTTTTATTTTATTTTATTTTTTCTTTTTTTCTTTTTTTCTTTTTGGGCCTTTTTTTCTTTTGGCCTTTATTTTTTTTCTTTTTCTTCTTTGGCCTTTCTTTTATTTATTTATTTGGGGACAATGCTCTAATAGTGATGATCATCACACTTTTATTTATTTACAACTCGTGAATTGCAACTCAAAACTAGAACAATACATGACTCTATATGAATGCCTCCAGTAGTGTACCGGGATGGGCAAAGAATCAAGAGTGACATGTGTGAAAAATTATGCATGGTGGCTTTGCCACAAATACGATGTCAACTACATGATCATGCAAGGCAATATGACAATGATGGTGCGGGTCATGATAAACGGAACGCTGGAAAGTTGCATGGCAATATATCTCGGAATGGCTATGGAAATGCCATAATAGGTAGGTATGATGGCGGTTTTGAGGAAAATATAAGGAGGTTTATGTGTGATAGAGCGTATCGTATCACGGGGTTTGGATGCACCGGCGAAGTTTGCACCAATTCTCAAGGTGAGAAAGGGCAATGCACAGTACCGAAGAGGCTAGCAATGATGGAAGGGTGAGAGTGTGTATAATCCATGGACTCAACATTAGTCATAAATAACTCATATACTTATTGTAAAAATCTACAAGTCATCAAAAACCAAGCACTATGCGCATGCTCCTAGGCGGATAGATTGGTAGGAAAAGACCATCGCTCGTCCCCGACCGCCACTCATAAGGATGACAATCTAAGAACACCTCATGTTTCAAATTTGTTACACAACGGTTACCATACGTGCATGCTACGGGACTTGCCAACTTCAACACAAGCATTCTTTAAATTCACAATTACCCAACTAGCATGACTCTAATATCGCTACCTCCATATCTCAAAACAATTATCAAGCATCAAATTGATCATAGCATCCAATTCACTTTCTATGTTAGTTTTTATTATACCCAACTTGGATGCCCATCATTCTAGGACCAATTTTATAACCATAGCAAATACCATGCTGTTCTAAAATACTCTCAAAATAATATGAGTGAAGCATGAGAGATCATCTATTTCTTCAAAATAAAACTACTGTAGTGCTCTAAAATATATAAGTGAAGCACTAGAGCAAATGACAAACTACTCCGAAAGATATAAGTGAAGATCAATAAGTAGTCGAATAATTATGAAACTATGTGAATACTCTCTAACATTTAAGAATTTAATATCTTGGTATTTTATTCAAACAGCAAGCAAAACAAAATAAAACGAAATGACGCTCCAAGCAAAACACATATCATGTGGTGAATAAAATATAGCTCTAAGTAAAGTTATCGATGAACGAAGACGAAAGAGGGGATGCCATCCGGGGCATCCCCAAGCTTAGGCTCTTGGTTGTCCTTCAATATTGTCTTGGGGTGCCTTGGGCATCCCCAATCTTAGGCTCTTGCCACTCCTTATTCTATAGTCCATCGAATCTTTACCCAAAACTTGACAACTTCACAGCACAAAACTCAACAGAAAACTCGTAAGCTCCGTTAGTATAAGAAAATAAATCACCACTTATCTATTGTACTCCAACTTATCTATGGTTCATACCCTCCGATACTACTCATAGATTGGTCAAAATAAGCAAACAACACATAGAAAACAGAATTTGTCAAAAACAGAACATTCTGTAGTAATCTGTATCAAACGTATACTTCTGGAACTCCAAAACTTCTACAAAATTAGGAAAATCTGAGAAATTTGTGAGCCAATCCATAGAAAAAAGAATCATATCAAAATCACGTTTCTGTGAATTATCAAAATTAATATACTGGATGCAAAAGTTTCTGATTTTCAGCAGGATCAACACAACTATCATCGTAAGCTATCCTAAAGGTCTTGGCACTTTATTGAAACAAAAGTTATAAGACATGATTACTACAGTAGCATAATAATGTGAACACACAAAAACAGTAAGGGTAAATATTGGGTTGTCTCCCAACAAGTGCTTTTCTTTAATACCTTTTAGCTAGGCATGATGATGACAATGATGCTCACATACAAGATAAGAATTGAAACACAATGGGAGCATCATGAAGAATATGACTAGCACATTTAAGCCTAAACCACTTCATATGCATAGGGATTTTGTGAGCAAACAACTTATGGGAACAATAATCAACTAGCATAGGAAGGCAAAACAAGCATAACTTTAAGATTTTCAACACATAGAGAGGAAACTTGACATTATTGCAATTCCTACAAGCATATGTTCCTCCCTCATAATGATTTTCAGTACCATCATGAATGAATTCAACAATATAACCAGCACCTAAAGCATTCTTTTCATGATCTACTTGCATAGAAATTTTACTACTCTCCACATGAGCTAAATTCTTCTTATTCGGAATAGCGGGAGTATCATACGAGACTTGAATACTATAAATTGTTTCCACATTAAAAGAGTAATGTTCAGAAAAAGGATAATCATAATCATGACAAGTTTATAAATATAATCATCACTAATTTTTATAGCATAAGTTTCATCACAATAATCATCATAGGTAGCAACTTTGTTCTCATCATAATCGATTGAAACCTCTTCCAAGATATTGGAATCATCACTAAATAAAGTCATGACCTCTCCAAATCCACTTTCATATTCATCAAAATAAGATTTGACATCCTACAAAATGGTGGGATCATTACTTCCTAAAGTTGACACTCTTCCAAACCCACTTTCATCAATATAATCATCATAAGTAAGAGGCATGCTATCATCATAACAAATTTGCATATCAAAACTTGGGAGGCTAAAAATATAATCTTCATTAAACATAGCATCCCCAAGCTTGGGAAAAACATTATTGCAGCAAATATATTCTCAAATATGTCATCATCATCAAACATAGCTTTCCCAAGCTTGGGCCCTTTCATATCATAAGCATAATCACTCTCATCATTAATAGTATGGATAGCACCAATAGTATAGCAATTATCATATCACAATGAGTAGTAGGAGCAACATCATTTGGGAGGGATACCTTTTCACCTTTGCTTCTCCTTCTTTTCTTTTTCTTCTTCACATTATGTGTGGGTTCAACCTTCTTCTCTAAGCTATAAATAGGAGGCATCATAAATAGGAGGCATGCTATCATCATAATGAATTTGCTCATCAAAACTTGGGAAGCTAAAAATATCATCTTCATTAAACGTAGCATCCCCAAGCTTCGGACAAACATTAATTGCAGCAAATATATTCTCAAACATGTCATTCTCATCAAACATAGCATCCCCAAGCTTGGGCCTTTTTATATCATAAGCATAATCACTCTCATCATTAATAGTATGGATAGCACCAATAGTATAGCAATTATCATCATCACAATTAGTAATAGGATAAACATCATTGGGAGGGATACCTTTCTACCTTTGCTTCTCCGTCTTTTCTTTTTCTTCTTCATATAATGTGTGGGTTTAACCGTCTTTTTTGAGCTCCTTATTAATATCAAGGAATTTCTCATGGGCAAATTCTGGAAGGTCCTTAATTAAACGTTTCATTTCTTAATAACCCAAAAGCAAACTAAGTTCATTATGATGTGCAAGGGAAATCATATCATCACAATTTTTGGACACGATTCGATCATGAAACAATTTGCATCGGAGATGTAAATGACCACGTTCATTGCAAAGTTCACAAGTACGGCAAAAGAAATTTAAATTTTCAGCACTCACATTTAGCCTTGCATGCAACCATTTAGTTTCAAAATGCTTATGCCTCTTGCAATATCTATCTTCTCTATTTGGTGTGTACTTGCAAACCCAATACACTCCACAAAAATCGACATGCTTATTAGAGATATTTGTTGGGAACATAGTAATTTCAAAAAAATTCCTACGCACACGCGAGATCATGGTGATGCATAGCAACGAGAGGGGAGAGTGTCTACGTACCCTCGTAGACCGAAAGCGGAAGCGTTAGAACAACGTGAAACTATGGCACCTCCGAGTTCTAGCACATGTTCAGCTCGATGACGATCCCCGGACTCCGATCCAGCAGAATGTCGGGGAAGAGTTCCATCAGCATGACGGCGTGGTGACGATCTTGATGTTCTACCATCGCAGGGCTTCGCCTAAGCACCGCTACAATATTATCAAGGACTACGGTGGAGGGGGGCACCGCACACGGCTAAGAGATCAAGAGATCAATTATTGTGTCTATGGGGTGCCCCCCACCCCCGTATATTAAGGAGTGGAGGAGAGGGGGCCGTCCAAGGGGGTGGCGCGCCCTAGGGGGGGAGTCCAACCCCAACCGGGAGTAGGACTTCCCCCTTTCCTATTAGGAGTAGGAGAGGGAAGGAAGAGAGGGGAGGGAAGAAGGAAAGGGGGGCCGGCCCCCCTCCCAATTCGGATTGGGCTTGGGGGGCGCGCCCCCTCCTTTGCTCCTTCTCCCTCCTTTCCACTAAGTCCCAATAAGGCCCATATAGCTACCGGGGGGGGTTCCGATAACCTCCCGGAGCTCCGGTATAGTCCCAATCTCACCCGGAACCTTTCCGGTGTCCAAATATAGTTGTCCAATATATCGATCTTTATGTCTCGACCATTTCGAGACTCCTCGTCATGCCCGTGATCACATCCGGGACTCCGAACAACCTTTAGTACATCAAAACTCATAAAATCATAGTAAAACTGTCAACGAAGCCTTAAGCGTGCGGACCCTACGGGTTCGAGAACTATGTAGACATGACCTAGAATTGTTTCTAGTCAATAACCAATAGCGGAACCTGGATGCTCATATTGGCTCCTACATATTCTACGAAGATCTTTATCGGTCAAACCGCATAACAACATACGTTGTTCCCTTTGTCATCGGTATGTTACTTGCCCGAGATTCGATCGTCGGTATCTCAATACCTAGTTCAATCTCGTTACCGGCAAGTATCATTACTCATTATGTAATGCATCATTCCGTAACTAACTCATTAGCTACATTGCTTGCAAGGCTTATAGTGATGTGCATTACTGAGAGGGCCCAGAGATACCTCTCCAACAATCGGAGTGACAAATCCTAATCTCGAAATACGTTAACTCAACAAGTACCTTTGGAGACACCTGTAGAGCACCTTTATAATCACCCAGTTACGTTGTGATGTTTGGTAGCACACGTGTTCCTCCGGTAAACGGGAGTTACATAATCTCATAGTCATAGGAACATTTATAAGTCATGAAGAAAGCAATAGCAACATACTAAATGATCAAGTGCTAAACTAACAGAATGGGTCAAGTTAATCACATCATTCTCCTAATGATGTGATCCCGTTAATCAAATGACAACTCATGTCTATGGTTAGGACACTTAACCATCTTTGATTTACGAGCTAGTCAAGTAGAGGCATACTAGTGACACTATGTTTGTCTATGTATTCACACATGTATTATGTTTCCGGGTAATACAATTCTAGCATGAATAATAAACATTTATCATGATATAAGGAAATAAATAATAACTTTATTATTGCCTCTAGGGCATATTTCTTTCAGTCTCCCACTTCCACTAGAGTCAATAATCTAGATTACGTAGTAATGATTCTAACACCCATGGAGTCTTGGTGTTGATCATGTTTAACTCGTGGAAGAGGCTTAGTCAACGGGTCTGCTACATTCAGATCCGTATGTATCTTGCAAATCTCTATGTCTCCCACCTGGACTTGGTCCCGGATGGAATTGAAGCGTCTCTTGATGTGCTTAGTTCTCTTGTGAAATCTGGATTCCTTTGCCAAGGCAATTGCACCAGTATTGTCACAAAAGATTTTCATTGGACCCGATGCACTAGGTACGACACCTAGATCGGATATGAACTCCTTCATCCAGACTCCTTCATTTGTTGCTTTAGAAGCGGCTATGTACTCTGCTTCACATGTAGATCCCACTACGACGCTTTGTTTAGAACTGCACCAACTGACAGCTCCACCGTTTAATATAAACACGTATCCTGTTTGCGATTTAGAATCGTCTGGATCAGTGTCAAAGCTTGCATCGATGTAACCATTTACGACTAGTTCTTTGTCACCTCCATAAAACAAGAAACATATCCTTAGTCCTTTTCAGGTATTTCAGGATGTTCTTGACCATTGTCCAGTGATCCACTCCTGGATTACTTTGGTACCTCCCTGCTAAACTAATAGCAAGGCACACATCAGGTCTGGTACACAGCATTGCATACATGATAGAGCCTATGGCTGAAGCATAGGGAACTTCTTTCATTTTTTCTCTATCTTCTGCAATGGTCGAGCATTGAGTCTGACTCAACTTCACACCTTGTAATACAGGCAAGAATCCTCTCTTTGCCAGATCCATTTTGAATTTTTTTCAAAACTTTATCAAGGTATGTGCTTTGTGAAAGTCCAATCAAGCGTCTTGATCTATCTCTATAGATCTTGATGCCCAATATGTAAGCAGCTTCACCGAGGTCTTTCATCGAAAAACTTTTATTCAATTATCCCTTTATGCTATCCAGAAATTCTATATCATTTCCAATTAACAATATGTCATCTACATATAATATCAGAAATGCTACAGAGCCCCCACTCACTTTCTTGTAAATACAGGCTTCTCCAAAAGTCTGTATAAAACCATATGCTTTGATCACACTATCAAAGTGTTTATTCCAACTCCGAGATGCTTGCACTAGTCCATAAATGGATCGCTGGAGCTTGCACACTTTGTTAGCACCTTTTGGATCGACAAAACCTTCCGGCTGCATCATATACAACTCTTCTTCCAGAAATCCATTCAGGAACGCAGTTTTGACATCCATTTGCCAAATTTCATAACCATAAAATGTGGCAATTGCTAACATGATTCGGACAGACTTAAGCATCGCTACGGGTGAGAAAGTCTCATCGTAGTCAACCCCTTGAACTTGTCGAAAACCTTTTGCAACAAGTCGAGCTTTGTAGACAGTAACATTACCATCAGCGTCAGTCTTCTTCTTAAATATCCATTTATTCTCGATGGCTTGTCGATCAACGGGCAAGTCAACCAAACTCCACACTTTGTTCTCATACATGGATCCCATCTCAGATTTCATGGCTTCAAGCCATTTTGCGGAATCTGGGCTCATCATCGCTTCCTCATAGTTCGTAGGCTCGCCATGGTCAAGTAACATGACCTCCAAAATAGGATTACCGTACCACTCTGGCGCGGATCTTACTCTGGTTGACCTACGAGGTTCTGTAGCAACTTGTTCTGAAGTTTCATGATCATCATCATTAGCTTCCTCACTTATTGGTGTAGTCGTCACAGGAACCGGTTTCTGTGATGAACTATTTTCCAATAAAGGAGTAGGTACAGTTACCTCATCAAGTTCTACTTTCCTCCCACTCACTTCTTTCGAGAGAAACTCCTTCTCTAGAAAGGATCCGTTCTTTGCAACAAATGTCTTGCCTTCGGATCTGTGATAGAAGGTGTACCCAACAGTTTCCTTTGGGTATCCTATGAAGACACATTTCTCCGATTTGGGTTCGAGCTTATCAGGTTGAAGCTTTTTCACATAAGCACTGCAGCCCCAAACATTAAGAAACAACAACTTTGGTTTCTTGCCAAACCATAGTTCATAAGGTGTCGTCTCAACGGATTTTGATGGTGCCCTATTTAACGTGAATGCGGTCGTCTCTAAAGCATAACCCCAAAACAATAGTGGTAAATCAGTAAGAGACATCATAGATCGCACCATATCTAGTAAAGTACGATTACAACGTTCGGACACACCATTATGCTGTTGTGTTCCGGGTGGCGTGAGTTGCGAAACTATTTCGCATTGCTTCAAATGTAAACCAAACTCGTAACTCAAATATTCTCCTCCACGATCAGATTGTAGAAACTTTATTTTCTTGTTACGATGATTTTCAACTTCACTCTGAAATTCTTTGAACTTTTCAAATGTTTCAGACTTATGTTTCATTAAGTAGATATACCCATATCTTCTCAAATCATCTCTGAAGGTGAGAAAATAACGATATCCGCCACGAGCCTCAACATTCATTGGACCAATACATTAGTATGTATGATTTCCAACAAATCAGTTGCTCTCTCCATAGTACCGGAGAACGGTGTTTTAGTCATCTTGCCCATGAGGCATGGTTCTCGAGTACCAAGTGATTCATAATCAAGTGATTCCAAAAATCCATCAGTATGGAGTTTCTTCATGCGCTTTACACCAATATGAACTAAACGGTAGTGCCACAAATAAGTTGCACTATCATTATCAACTCTGCATCTTTTGGCTTCAACATTATGAATATGTGTATCACCACTATCGAGATTCATCAAAAATAGACCACTCTTTAAAGGTGCATGACCATAAAAGATATTACTCATATAAATAGAACAACCATTATTATCAGATTTAAATGAATAACCGTCTCGCATCAAACAAGATCCAGATATAATGTTCATGCTCAACGCTGGCACCAAATAACAATTATTTAGGTCTAAAACTAATCCCGAAGGTAGATGTAGAGGTAGCATGTCGACGGCGATCACATCGACTTTGGAACCATTTCCCACGCGCATCGTCACCTCGTCCTTAACCAGTGTCCTCTTAATCTGTAGTCCCTGTTTCGAGTTGTAAATATTAGCAACAGAACCAGTATCAAATACCCAAGTGCTACTGCGAGCTCTGGTAAGGTACACATCAATAACATGTATATCACATATACCTTTGTTCACCTTGCCATCCTTCTTATCCGCCAAATACTTGGGGCAGTTCCGCTTCCAGTGACCAGTCTGCTTGCAGTAGAAGCACTCAGTCTCAGGCTTAGGTCCAGACTTGGGTTTCTTCTCCTGAGCAGCAACTTGTTTGTTGTTCTTCTTGAAGTTCCCCTTCTTTTTCCCTTTGCCCTTTTTCTTGAAACTGGTGGTTTTATTGACCATCAACACTTGATGCTCCTTCTTGATTTCTACCTCCGCAGCTTTTAGCATTGCGAAGAGCTCGGGAATTGCCTTTTCCATCCCTTGCATATTATAGTTCATCACGAAGCTCTTGTAGCTTGGTGGCAGTGATTGAAGAATTATGTCAATGACGCTATCATACGGAAGATTAACTCCCAGTTGAATCAAGTGATTGTTATACCTAGACATTCTGAGTATATGTTCACTGACAGAACTATTCTCCTCCATCTTGCTGCTATAGAACTTATTGGAGACTTCATATCTCTCAATCCGGGCATTTGCTTGAAATATTAACTTCAACTCCTGGAACATCTCATATGCTCCATGACGTTCAAAACTCGTTGAAGTCCCGGTTCTAAGCCGTAAAGCATAGCATGCTGAACTATCGAGTAGTCATCAGCTTTGCTCTGCCAGACGTTCACAACATCTAGTGTTGCTCCTGCAGCAGGTTTGGCACCCAGCAGTGCTTCCAGGACGTAATTCTTCTGTGCAGCAATGAGGATAATCCTCAAGTTACGGACCCAGTCCATGTAATTGCTACCATCATCTTTCAACTTTGCTTTCTCAAGGAACGCATTAAAATTCAACGGAACAACAGCATGAGCCATCTATCTACAACAAACATAGACAAGCAAAATACTATCAGGTACTAAGTTTCTGATACATTTAAGTTCAATTAATCATATTACTTAAGAACTCCCACTTAGATAGAGATCTCTCTAATCATCTAAGTGGTCACGTGATCCAAATCAACTAAACTATAACCGATCATCACGTGAAATGGAGTAGTTTTCAATGGTGAACATCACTATGTTGATCATATCTACTATATGATTCACGCTCGACCTTTTGGTCTCAGTGTTCCTAGGCCATATCTGCATATGCTAGGCTCGTCAAGTTTAACCTGAGTATTCTGCTTGTGCAAAACTGGCTTGCACCCGTTGTAGATGGACGTAGATCTTATCACACCCGATCATCACGTGGTGTCAGGGCATGACAAACTTTGGCAACGGTGCATACTCAGGGAGAACACTTTTATCTTGAAATTAGTGAGAGATCATCTTATAATGCTACCGTCAATCAAAGCAAGATAAGATGCATAAAAGATAAACATCACATGCAATCAATATAAGTGATATGATGTGGCCATCGTCATCTTGTGCTTGTGATCTCCATCTCCGAAGCACCGTCATGATCACCATCGTCACCGGCGCGACACCTTGATCTCCATCGTAGCATCGTTGTCGTCTCGCCAACTATTGCTTCTACGACTATCGCTACCGCTTAGTGATAAAGTAAAGCAATTACAGGGCGATTGCATTTCATACAATAAAGCGACAACCATATGGCTCCTGCCAATTGCCGATAACTCGGTTACAAAACATGATCATCTCATACAATAAAATATAGCATCACGTCTTGACCATATCACATCACAACATGCCCTGCAAAAACAAGTTAGACGTCCTCTACTTTGTTGTTGCAAATTTTACATGGCTGCTACGGGCTGAGCAAGAACCGTTCTTACCTACGCATCAAAACCACACCGATAGTTCGTCAAGTTAGTGATATTTTAACCTTCGCAAGGACCGGGCGTAGCCACACTCGGATCAACTAAAGTTGGAGAAACAGACACCCGCTAGCCACCAGTGTGCAAAGCACGGCGGTAAAACTAGTCTCGCGTAAGCGTACGCGTAATCTCGGTTCGGGCCGCTTCATCCAACAATACCGCTGAACAAAAGTATGACATGTTGGTAAGCAGTATGCCTTGTATCGCCCACAACTCACTTGTGTTCTACTCGTGCATATAACATCAACGCGTAAAACCTAGGCTCTGATGCCACTATTGGGGAACGTAGTAATTTCAAAAAAATTCCTACGCACACGCAAGATCATGGTGATGCATAGCAACGAGAGGGGAGAGTGTTGTCTACGTACCCTCGTAGACTGAAAGCAGAAGTGTTAGAACAACGCGGTTGATGTAGTCGTACGTCTTCACGGCCCGACCGATCAAGCACCGAAACTATGGCACCTCCGAGTTCTAGCACACGTTCAGCTCGATGACGATCCTCGGACTCCGATCCAGCAGAATGTCGGGGAAGAGTTCCGTCAGCACGACGACATGGTGATGATCTTGATGTTCTACCGTCGTAGGGCTTCGCCTAAGCACCGCTACAGTATTATCGGGGACTATGGTGGAGGGGGGCACCGCACACGGCTAAGAGATCAGGAGATCAATTGTTGTGTCTATGGGGTGCCCCCCTCCCCCGTATATAAAGGAGTGGAGGAGAGGGGGCCGGCCAAGGGGGTTGCGCGCCCTAGGGGGAGTCCAACCCCAACTGGGAGTAGGACTTCCCCCTTTCCTATTAGGAGTAGGAGAGGGAAGGAAGAGAGGGGAGGGAAGAACGAAAGGGGGGGCCGGCCCCCCTCCCAATTCGGATTGGGCTTGGGAGGGTGCGCCCCCTCCTTTGCTCCTTCTCCCTCCTTTACACTAAGGCCCAATAAGGCCCATATACCTACCAGGGGGGTTCCGATAACCTCCCGGAGCTCTGGTATAGTCCCAATATCACCCGGAACCTTTCCGGTGTCCAAATATAGTCATCCAATATATCGATCTTTATGTCTCGACCATTTCGAGACTCCTCATCATGTTAGTGATCACATTCGGGACTCGGAACAACCATAGGTACATCAAAACTCATAAACTCATAATAAAACTGTCAATGAAACCTTAAGCGTGCGGACCCTACGGGTTCGAGAACTATGTAGACATGACCTAGAACTGTTTCCAGTCAATAACCAATAGCGGAACCTGGATGCTCATATTGGCTCCTACATATTCTACGAAGATCTTTATCGGTCAAACCGCATAACAACATACGTTGTTCCCTTTGTCATCGGTATGTTACTTGCCCGAGATTCGATCGTCGGTATCTCAATACCTAGTTCAATCCCGTTACCGGCAAGTCTCTTTACTCGTTATATAATGCATCATTCCGTAACTAACTCATTAGCTACATTGCTTGCAAGGCTTATAGTGATGTGCATTACCGAGAGGGCCCAGAGATACCTCTCCGACAATCGGAGTGACAAATCCTAATCTCGAAATACGTCAACACAACAAGTACCTTTGGAGACACCTGTAGTGCACCTTTATAATCATCCAGTTACGTTGTGACATTTGGTAGCACACAAAGTGTTCCTCCGGTAAACAGGAGTTACATAATCTCATAGTCATAGGAACATGTATAAGTCATGAAGAAAGCAATAGCAACATACTAAATGATCAAGTGCTAAGCTAACGGAATGGGTCAAGTCAATCACATCATTCTCCTAATGATGTGATCCCGTTAATCAAATGACAACTCATGTCTATGGTTAGGAAACTTAACCATCTTTGATTTACGAGCTAGTCAAGTAGAGGCATACTAGTGACACTATGTTTGTCTATGTATTCACACATGTATTATGTTTCCGGGTAATACAATTCTAGCATGAATAATAAACATTTATCATGATATAAGGAAATAAATAATAACTTTATTATTGCCCCTAGGGCATATTTCCTTCAATATTTTCATCATGACTAGTGCAATCATCATTAGTACTATGGATATTCAAGGAGTTCATACTAACAACATTGCAATAATGCTCATCATTCAAAGATTTAGTACCAAACATTTTATAGACTTCTTCTTCTAGCACTTGAGCACAATTTTCCTTTTCATCATACTTACGAAAGATATTAAAAAGATGAAGTGTATGAGAAAAACTCAATTCCATTTTTTGAAATTTTATTTTATTTTATAAACTAGTGATAACACAAGAAACAAAAAGATTCGGTTGCAAGATCTAAAGATATACCTTCAAGCACTCACCTCCCCGGCAACGGTGCCAGAAAAGAGCTTGATGTCTACTACGCAACCTTTTCCTTGTAGACGTTGTTGGGCCTCCAAGTGTAGAGGTTTGTAGGACAGTAGCAAATTTCCCTCAAGTGGATGTGTAACATCCCAAATTTCCAATTTGGCATGTTATACATAGGTCATCCACGCATATCATATTTTGTTGCTTTTTCGTTTGCAATCCTCGAAATCCTAAGCAACTCAAGGACCTTCGGAGAGAGTTGGGGATTTTCCAATTTTCATATTTGAAATTTTTATCAAATAGTGAAGACGAGGATTTTGATTTTAATTATTTCTCTTCGGAAAATATTTCATTTTAAAATAATAAATGAGGGGAGATAATATGACTTCTCCAAAACAATTGAAATATCGGAGGAAAAATGTTAAAATAATTGTTTGGATTTTATTTGAGTTTATTCGGAATTTTATTTGCCCTAGAAAAATTTGCATGTTTTAAAAATTGCATTTTAGGGGCCAAAAAAAGTTCATCTTGTTCTAAATATTTTATTTAGACGGAGAAAACTTGTTTTGAAATTTTTAGATTTTTATTTATATTTTTCTAGGATTTTTTTTTCTAGTCAGCGGAATGTTTTAAAAAAACCGCGCCCGACCGGCCCAAGGGCCCAGCCAGGCCGGCCCGCCTTGCCGCCGCCTCCCCGCGCGCCCCGCCATGCGCTGCACGGACACCGAGGGGAGTCCGAGCCGGACTCCTCCCCGGGCGCCCCCTTCACCAAGCCGGAGCCGCCCCCCCCCCTTAAATACCGCCGCCCCGCCGCCCTCACCGCCACCCCGCCACCACCCGCCACAACCGCCGCCACCGATCAGCGCCCGAGCCGCCGCCGTGCCCTGCCT
>NC_041389.1:477084364-477090989 GCF_002162155.2 Triticum dicoccoides
TTCCGCGCCGCCGCCGCCCTCTCACCGAGCCCCGCCGCCCCTCACCGAGCCCCGCCGGAGCCGCCCGCCCTGCCGGACGACCTCGCCGGAGGTAGCCACCCCGCCGCCGGTTTTTTTTGAATAAAACCCCCTTCGGTTTTTTTGAGAAAAACCCTGGTTCGTTTTTTTTATAGATCAGTTTTATTCTTCGGTTGATTTTCTTAGCGAGCGTTCGCTCGTTCATTCGTTTTAACGAACGTGTTCATCGTTTAGTTTCTGCTAGCGAACGTTCGATCATTTAGCCGTTCGTCGTTTTTCTTTTATCGGATTTATTCCGCGATTATTCTGATCGCGATTTCTGATCCGATGTTCGAACCTGTTTATCTTTTCGCTCGTTTATCGGAATCAGGCGATTCAAGCGCCTGGAGTTTCATCTCGAAACCTTATTTCCAAATAATCAACTCAAACAAGTTTTTATCTTTTTAAAATTTGACCCTAGTTCAGATTAGTTAATGGATCTTGTTTGTTTTGCCGTTTGAGTTTCGTTGCTTCGTTTGATTTGATTCTTTTTGCAAACCGGAGTTCTTAAGTTGAACTCTCCGGTCAAACTCTTTTATTTGGAGTTCTACTTGTGCATCTTTGATTGTTGCTTATGTATGCTATTGTTTGCTTGCGATAGAATTCCCGGAGTGCGAAGCGTGTTACTACGAGTCTCTAGGATTCACGGATCGTCAGCAAGGCAAGTAACATATTGATCATACTCTTTTCATACCCAGTTTTTATGCATTAGTTTCAATCCTCAAACATTGCATGACTAGGATGCCTTTAATATGTGGGTTTTGGGAAGTAGTTGCTGAGGTAGAACCTATTGCCCTGTTTATTATCAAACGCTTGGGAGTTACTTCTACGCGTTGCTTAGTTTGCCATGCTATGCTCGTAGACGTGGATTGGGTTTGCGTGATTTACATGACAGATGTGAGATTGTTAAATTAATGGTTTACTTAAGGTGGCAACTTTAATACACATCTGGGTGGATTGAGGCACCTGGGGTATCCAGTGATTGCCTGTTTTATTTTTGGAAATCCCGGGGTTACCGTGTGATTCTCCTATGGACCGCCACCCAGGCTCAAAGGGAACTGAGTCTATTCATGCTAGAAACTTCCGTGTGCAGACATAAGCTATTATGGGCTCTAGCATAGTTGAGTAAGTTACGTGAAGCTCTTGAAGAGGTGGATCAGCAGGTAGTGGGTTTGTAGGTTTGGTATGGTCTGCCCGGAGTAGAGAGTTAATGTTTCTGAAAGACTGTGTCTCGGTCATCCGTTTCTCAAACATCATTTAGTGCGAGGAATCAGCGGAGGCGATCGAGTCTTGCGGGGAAAAGTGCGCAAACCCCGGTTATGGACAATTCTGAGTATCTAGTACTTGAGTATTCACATGTATCACAACACTTCTAATTAATATTGCTGGGTTGTTAACTATTTTATTTGGGATCATTTGAGTTGGGGTTACCTTCTCAAATGATGTTTCAACCACCATGATAGTTAAATTAAAAATTTATTCCTTTGTAGTAGGGAAAAATTGGCTTTTCTCAAAACTGTAACCATAGAGCTTTCCACCAGCCAAATATGCATGTAGTGGTAGTATTATTCTGTTATGGCTCTTTTGTGTTACATTGCCAGCATATTCCATGTGCTGACCCGTTCTCGGGCTGCAACGTATTATGTTGCAGACTTTTCAGACGAGGAGTAAGGTTCGTAGGTCATTGTTGTGCAGCTCAGCTATGCCGTTGGAGTTGATGGACTCACTTTATCTTCCAAGCCTTCTGCTGTTATCGCATTAGATGGCCTTAAGCCATATTATTGTAATAAGTTCTCTTTTGAGACATTCAATGTAATAAGTGTGTGATTGCTACTCTGTTATAAATCCTTCGAGTACTGTGTGCGTCAGCATTACCGATCCAGGGATGACACGGAAGCACAGAGACTTGACCATCTAAGGTCGGGTCGCTACAAGATGGTATCAGAGCACACGCCGAGTGTAGGACACGACCACTAAGATAAACCATAGGTCACTCTTCTCTTCTCATTTCTGACTCCTCTTCTTTTTCCACTCTTTAGGATGAAGGAGATGAAGAACAAGTTTGCACAACCAAATGAAGACTCACCTTTTGGACGCCACTTGAAGGAAGTCACTAGGTACTTGAATATTGGAATACCAAGCTTCACCGGGACGTACAACGCCACTCTACTAGAAGAAGAGTGCTGGATGATTCAAGTACGAGTTCCAGGAAGAACGTTCTCGCCAAATTCTAAACCCATAGAGTTTTCCTTCGAAGCACCCACTTGGAGCCTTGGCAAAAGTATGGCAGCTCATATTACCATGGGACGCATTGGAGAAATCTACAACAAAGACCTTGAGAACACCACCTATCAAATATGTGGGCGCCGAGATGAACAATGGGAGATGATCAACACTAGGAAGGATAGATCTGTCGCAGCCTTTATCCAGGAGCAAAACCAGCACATTCGACGACAGGAGAACCAGATGTGCGCAGACATGATCGAGTTGAAGAAGGCGAAAACTAGGATCATCGAGCTGGAGGAAGAACTTAAGTTCACATGCGATGGATATGAGGAGGAAATCAAGACCCTATTGGAGAAGAATGACGACCTAGTCGAGAAGATCGGAATTTTCATGGGAGGACCAGTTCCGAGAGAAGATGACGGAGATCCCATTTGTCCGGACAACTACATCATCATCGACGACACCGATTCAGATTCAAGTGATGATGACTACGAAGATGAAGCTGGAGCAGACATCATGGAGTCTTCCACCGATCAAAACTTCTAGATGACCACCATATAATAATAGTATTCCCCCATGTAACTAGTAGTGAGCACTTTTGCGATAGTCCTAGACCGTTTTGTATGCCCTTGCTTGATTGATTGAATGAATGCTTGTGTTTGCCTCATATACATATGGGTAGTGTTTCTCCCCTAGATCTTTTTCTATTCTAATCTCTTCCATCTAAACCCATCAGATGCCACCGGATAGAGACATCGAGTTTTTGATAGAGCTATTGCCAGGTACAGGGCCGATATCCAAGAGACCCTATCGGATGCCAGCAAATGACCTGGAGGAAATTAAGAAGCAGATCAAAGAGTTGTTGGAGAAAGGTTACATTCGTAGAAGTTCATTACCTTGGGGAGCCCCGGTACTTTTGGTGGAGAAGAAGGATAAATTCCTGAGGATGGTTGTTGATTACCGAGCTCTGAATGAAGTAACGATAAAGAACAAGTATCCCTTACCGATGATTAATGATATGTTTGATCAGTTACAAGGAGATAAGGTGTTTTCAAAGATTGATCTACGATCAGGATACCATCAGTTGAAGATCCGAGAGAAGGATATACCAAAGATAGTGTTTACCACGCGGTATGGATTATATGAGTACACGGTCATGTCATTTGGACTGACTAACACCCCTGCCTATTTCATGAGTATGATGAACAAGGTGTTGATGGAGTATTTGGACAAGTTTGTTGTGGTATTTATTGATGATATTATGATATACTCGAAGAACGAAGAGGAGCATGCGGAACACTTGCGTTTGGTTCTCGAGAAACTCAGGGAACACCAGTTATACGCCAAATTCAGCAAGTGTGAGTTTTGGTTGAAAGAAGTTGGATTTCTTGGGCATGTTATATCAGGAGAGGGTATAGCAGTGGATCCCAGTAAGGTTCAGTCGGTCACTGAATGGTTGGCACCCACTTCAGTTGGCGAGATACGAAGTTTCCTTGGACTCGCAGGATATTATCGGAGATTCATTGAGAATTTTTCCAAGATTGCTAAACCAATGACTGAATTGTTAAAGAAGGATACTAAGTTCAAATGGACGGAGGATTGCAAGACAAGTTTTCAAGAGCTGAAGGAACGATTGACTACAGCCCCAGTGCTGACCTTGCCAGATATACGTAAGGAGTTTCAAGTGTATTGTGACGCCTCTCGCTTGGGACTTGGATGTGTGCTTATGCAGGAAGGAAAAGTTGTTTCATATGCCTCACGACAACTGAAGCCACACGAGTTGAACTATGCCACACATGATCTGGAGTTAGCAGCCGTAGTGCATGCGCTAAAGACCTGGAGACATTATCTTATTGGAAACCGTTATGATGTGTACATGAATCATAAGAGCTTGAAGTACATTTTCACCCAGAAGGAGTTGAACCTCAGACAAAGGAGATGGTTGGAACTTATAAAGGATTACGATATGAAGCTACATTATCATCCAGGAAAAGCCAATGTCGTAGCAGACGCTTTGAGCCGGAAAAGTTATGCTAATGTTCTTGTGAGCAAAGGAATGCCAAAAGAGTTAGCTGCGGAGATCATGGAACTTCGGTTGGAGATTGTTCCAAAAGGCTTTCTTGCAGCAATGGAGGTTCAGTCGACATTGTTGGACTAGATTCGAGAAGCTCAGAAGGAGGACAAAGAGATTGTTGAGATAAGAGAGAGGATGGGCGAAGGTAAAGCCAAAGGATTTCGCGAGGATGAGCACGATACCTTGTGGTTTGAGGACCGGATTTATGTGCCCAACAATTCGGAGATCAGGAAGTTGATACTTCAGGAGGCCCATGACTCACCATACTCAATTCATCCCAGAAACACCAAGATGTATTTGGACTTGAAGGAACGTTTCTGGTGGACTAGTATGAAGAAGGATATTGCCGAGTATGTAGCCGTATGTGATGTATGCCAGAGAGTGAAGGCAGAGCATCAGAAACCAGCAGGACTGTTACAACTTATGCCAATACCCGAATGGAAGTGGGACAAACTTGGTATGGACTTTATTACCGGATTACCCAGAACCAAGGCAGGATATGATTCTATATGGGTAGTTGTGGATCGATTAACTAAAGTAGCTCACTTCATCCCGGTGAAAACAACGTATACAAGTGCAAAGTTGGCCAATATATATATTACCAGGATCGTATGTTTACATGGAGTTTCGAGGAGCATCATATCAGATAGAGGAACCCAGTTTACTTCAAAGTTTTGGCATCAGTTACACCAAACTTTGGGTACCCGATTGGAATTCAGTACCGCTTTTCACCCTCAGACAGATGGACAGACAGAAAGAGTCAATCAGATTCTGGAGGACATGCTAAGAGCATGTGCGCTAGATTATGGATCTAGTTGGGATGACAATTTACCATATGCGGAGTTCTGTTATAACAACAGCTACTAGGCCAGTTTGAAGATGGCACCGTTCGAAGCTCTGTATGGACGTAGATGTAGAACACCATTGATGTGGGATGAGGTAGGAGACCGTCAATTGTTTGGACCAGATTTGATCAAGGAATCAGAAGAGAAGGTTAAACTGATCAGAGACAGACTAAAGATCGCTCAGTCCAGACAGAAGAGTTATGCAGATTCAAAACGCAAGGAAGTAACCTATGAAATTGGAGACAGAGCTTATTTACGAGTATCACCTTTGAGGGGAGTAAAACGTTTTGGATTTAAGGGAAAGTTAGCCCCGAGATTTGTAGGGCCGTACCGTATTTTGGGACGGATGGGAGAAGTTGCCTACAAGCTGGAGTTACCTGAAGGGTTGTCAGGAGTTCACGATGTGTTTCACGTATCACAGCTGAAGAAGTGCCATGCTGAGATGGCCGATATACCATTGAATGATACAGTACCTTTGGAGGCGATTTAGCTGGATAATAATCTGACCCATGAGGAGAAGCCAGTAAAGATTCTTGAGTTTGATAGTCGAGTCACTCGCAACAAGGTGATCAAGTTTTGCAAAGTTCAGTGGAGTCATCATACTGAGGAGGAAGCCACCTGGGAGCGAGAAGAGGATATTCGCAAGGACCACCCGCACATATTTTCTAGCCAACCCCAAATCTCGAGGGCGAGATTCATCTTAAGGGGGGTAGGTTTGTAACATCCCAAATTTCCTATTTGGCATGTTATACATAGGTCATCCATGCATATCATATTTTATTGCTTTTTTGTTTACAATCCTCGAAATCCTAAGCAACTCAAGGACCTTCGGAGAGAGTTGGGGATTTTCCAATTTTCATATTTGAAATTTTTATCAAATAGTGAAGACGAGGATTTTGATTTTAATTATTTCTCTTCGGAAAATATTTCATTTTAAAATAATAAATGAGGGGAGATAATATGACTTCTCCAAAACAATTGAAATATCGGAGGAAAAATGTTAAAATCATTGTTTGGATTTTATTTGAGTTTATTCAGAATTTTATTTGCCCTAGAAAAATTTGCATGTTTTAAAAAATGCATTTTAGGGGCCAAGAAAAGTTCATCTTGTTCTAAATATTTTATTTAGACGGAGAAAACTTGTTTTGAAATTTTTAGATTTTTATTTATATTTTTCTAGGATTTTTTTTCTAGTCGGCGAAATGTTTTTAAAAAAAAACATGCCCGACCGGGCCAAGGGCCCAGCCAGGCCGGCCTGCCTCGCAGCCGCCTCCCCGCGCGCGCCGCCGTGCGCCGCACGGACGCCGAGGGGAGTCCAAGCCGGACTCCTCCCCGGGCGCCCCCTTCCCCAAGCCGGAGCCCCCCCTCCTTAAATACCGCCGCCCCGCCGCCCTCACCGCCACCCCGCCACCACCGCCGCCGC
>NC_041389.1:477091647-477126309 GCF_002162155.2 Triticum dicoccoides
CGCCGAGCCCCGCCGCCCCTCGCCGAGCCCTGCCGGAGCCGCCCGCCCTGCCGGACAACCTCGCCGGAGGTAGCCAACCCGCCGCCGGTTTTTTTTTCGAATAAAACCCCCTTCGGTTTTTTTGAGAAAAACCCTGGTTCGTTTTTTTTATAGATCGATTTTATTCTTCGGTTGATTTTCTTAGCGAGCGTTCGCTCATTCGTTCGTTTTAACGAACATGTTCATCGTTTAGTTTCTGCTAGCGAACGTTCGATCGTTTAGCCGTTCGTCGTTTTTCTTTTATCGGATTTATTCCGCGATTATTCTGATCGCGATTTCTGATCCGATGTTTGAACCTGTTTATCTTTTCACTCGTTTATCGGAATCAGGCGATTCAAGCGCCTGGAGTTTCATCTCGAAACCTTCTTTCCAAATAATCAACTCAAACAAGTTTTTATCTTTGTAAAATTTGACCCTAGTTCAGATTAGTTAGCGGATCTTGTTTCTTTTGCCGTTTGAGTTTCGTTGCTCCGTTTGATTTGATTCTTTTTGCAAACCGGAGTTCTTAAGTTGAACTCTCCTGTCAAACTCTTTTATTTGGAGTTCTACTTGTGCATCTTTGATTGTTGCTTATGTATGCTATTGTTTGCTTGCGATAGAATTCCCGGAGTGCGAAGCGTGTTACTACGAGTCTCTAGGATTCACGGATCATCAGCAAGGCAAGTAACATATTGATCATATTCTTTTCATACCCAGTTTTTATGCATTAGTTTCAATCCTCAAACATTGCATGACTAGGATGCTTTAATATGTGGGTTTTGGGAAGTAGTTGCTGAGGTAGAACCTATTGCCCTGTTTATTATCAAACCCTTGGGAGTTACTTTTACGCGTTGCTTAGTTTGCCATGCTATGCTCGTAGACGTGGATTGGGTTTGCGTGATTTACATGACAGATGTGAGATTGTTAAATTAATGGTTTACTTAAGGTGGCAACTTTAATACACATCTGGGTGGATTGAGGCACCTGGGGTATCCAGTGATTGCCTGTTTTATTTTTGGAAACCCCGGGGTTACCGTGTGATTCTCCTATGGACCGCCACCCAGGCTCAAAGGGAACTGAGTCTATTCATGCTAGAAACTTCCGTGTGCAGACATAAGCTATTATGGGCTCTAGCATAGTTGAGTAAGTTACGTGAAGCTCTTGAAGAGGTGGATCAGCAGGTAGTGGGTTTGTAGGTTTGGTATGGTCTGCCCGGAGTAGAGAGTTAATGTTTCTGAAAGACTGTGTCTCGGTCATCCGTTTCTCAAACATCATTTAGTGCGAGGAATCAGCGGAGGCGATCGAGTCTTGCGGGGAAAAGTGCGCAAACCTCTGCAGAGTGTACAATCTAATCATGGTTAGCCGTGTCCCCGGTTATGGACAATTCTGAGTATCTAGTACTTGAGTATTCGCATGTATCTCAACACTTCTAATTAATATTGCTGGGTTGTTAACTATTTTATTTGGGATCATTTGAGTTGGGGTTACCTTCTCAAATAATGTTTTAACCACCATGATAGTTAAATTAAAAATGTATTCCTTTGTAGTAGGGAAAAATTGGCTTTTCGCAAAACTGTAACCATAGAGCTTTCCACCAGCCAAATATGCATGTAGTGGTAGTATTATTCTGTTATGGCTCTTTTGTGTTACATTGCCAGCATATTCCATGTGCTGACCCGTTCTCGGGCTGCAACATATTATGTTGCAGACTTTTCAGACGAGGAGTAAGGTTCGTAGGTCGTTGTCGTGCAGCTCAGCTATGCCGTTGGAGTTGATGGACTCACTTTATCTTCCAAGCCTTTCGCTGTTATTGCATTAGATGGCCTTAAGCCATATTATTGTAATAAGTTCTCTTTTGAGACATTCGATGTAATAAGTGTGTGATTGCTACTCTGTTATAAATCCTTCGAGTACTGTGTGTGTCAGCATTACCGATCCAGGGATGACATGGTAGCACAGAGACTTGACCATCTAAGGTCAGGTCGCTACAGGATGACCTAAGGTTTATCAATCCGTCGGAGGCGTAGGATGAAGATGGTCTCTCTCAAACAACCATGCAACCAAATAACAAAGAGTGAGCGGTTATTTGGGCTGGAAACAGTAATTTGGGCTGGGCCTCCGGTTAATAGGTTAGTCGCAAAAATAATATAAAAGTGTATAATGAAGCCCATAAACATCCAAAATAGATAATATACTAGCATGAATACTTCATAAATTATAGATACGTTGGAGGCGTATCACAGCTCCTCTCGAGCGAGAGGGCACCTAGTCCCCGCCGCCGCCGGCGATGGCAAGGCTTTGCCTGGCCACGCCCTCAGGCAGCGGCGAGGGAGAAGGAGGATGAGAGGAGGAGTAGGGGGCGACGGGATCTGGGGCCTCGCAGCCGCCGCACGGGGGAGACTCGGGAGGACGGGAGGATGAGAGGACGAGAGGAAAAGTCACTTCTTGGTGATTTGATCAAACTCTACTTGCTCTCGGTTAATCACATTGATGTCTACTATGCAACCTTCTCCTTGTAGACGTTGTTCGGCCTCCAAGTGCAGAGGTTTGTAGGACAGTAGCAAATTTCCCTCAAGTGGATGACCTAAGGTTTATCAATCTGTGGGAGGCGTAGGATGAAGATGGTCTCTCTCAAAAACCCTGCAACCAAATAACAAAGAGTCTCTTTTGTCCCCAACACACCCAATACAATGGTAAATTGTATAGGTGCACTAGCTTGGCGAAGAGATGGTGATATAAGCGTAATATAGATGGTAGATATGAGTATTTGTAATCTGACAATATAAAAACAGCAAGGTAACCGATGATAAAAGTGAGCGTAAATGGTATTGCAATGGTAGGAAACAAGGCCTAGGGTTCGTACTTTCACTAGTGCAAGTTCTCTCAACAATAATAACATACTTGGATCATATAACTATCCCTCAACATGCAACAAAGGGTCATTCCAAAGTCACTAATAGCAGAGAACAAACGAAGAGATTATTGTAGGGTACGAAACCACCTCAAAGTTATCCTTTCTGATCGATCTATTCAAGAGTCTGTAGTAAAACAACACGAAGCTATTCTTTCTGTTCGATCTATCATAGAGTTCGTACTAGAATAACACCTTAAGACACAAATCAACCAAAACCCTAATGTCACCTAGATACTCCATTGTCACCTCAAGTATCCGTGGGCATGATTATACGATATGCATCACACAATCTCAGATTCATCTATTCAACCAACACAAAGTACTTCAAAGAGTGCCCCAAAGTTTCTACCGGAGAGTCAATACGAAAACGTGTGCCAACCCTATGCATAAGTTCATTGAACCCGCAAGTTGATCACCAAAACATACATCAAGTAGATCACGTGAATATCCCATTGTCACCACAGATAAGCATGGCAAGACATACATCAAGTGATCTCAAATCCTTAAAGACTCAATCCGACAAGACAACTTCAAGAGGAAAACTCAATTCATAACAAGAGAGTAGAGGGGGAGAAACATCATAAGATCCAACTATAATAGCAAAGCCCGCGACACATCGAGATCATATCACCTCAAGAACACGAGAGAGAGAGAGAGAGAGAGAGAGAGAGAGAGATCAAACACATAGCTACTGGTACATACCCTCAGGCCCGAGGGTGAACTACTCCCTCCTCGTCATGGAGAACGCCGGGATGATGAAGATAGCCACCGGTGATGGATTCCCCCTTCGGCAGGGTGCCGGAACGGGCTCCCGAGAGGTTTTTGGTGGCTACAGAGGCTTGCGGCAGCGGAATTCCCGATCTAGGTTATTTTCTGGAGGTTTCAGTATTTATAGGAATTTTTGGCATAGGTTTCACGTCAGGGGGGTTTCCGGGTTGTCCACGAGGCAGGGGGCGCGCCCGGGTAAAGTGGGTGTGTGCCCCACCCTCGTGGGCAGCCCGGGACTCTCCTGGCCCAACTCTTTCACTCCAAGGCTTTGGTCCACAAAAAATCGTCAAAAATTGGCACGTCAATTGGACTCCGTTTGGTATTCCTTTTCTGTAAAACTCAAAAACAAGGGGAAAAACAGAAACTGGCACTGGGCTCTAGGTTAATAGGTTAGTCCCAAAAATAATATAAAAGTGTATAGTAAAGACCATAAACATCCAAAACAGGTAATATAATAGCATGGAACAATCAAAAATTATAGATACGTTGGAGACGTATCACACATTTCCGTTTTGTAAACTGCAACTTGTCATTCCGAAGACTAAACTCGCTCAGCAATATCGCTGGCAAACATAGCAGAGAGAAAGTCTGGAGATTGCTTCGTCCATGTCACGATAGCATCCCCTGCCTTAAATCCATACAGGGACTCAAGAAGAGTCTCCTTCGTCCTCCCGCCAGTCCACCCCACCCCACCTCCAATGGCCTTTGGACCGATGAGGTGCGGAGAATCTTGTCCCCCCGTGGGTGGGAGGGACCTCGTTCTTGTTTTTATTAGGTTCAACATCTTGGTTAGGGTTGTGCGGCAGTGGCGATGTCCTACGGTAGGAGTAATATCCTCGTCCCGATAGTGTGAATAGCGTCGTCGGAGCATGTCTGGAGGCGTGTTTCCATCGGGTCTCTGTGGATTCGATCGGTGCTGGTCTTCGGTTGATCTATTTGGATCCAGTTTTTGTTCGTCTTTGTTCGTGTGGTTACAGGTTTGATCTTTCCAATCTTCAACCTCTTCATTGGTGATGGTTGCTGCTCTGGTGCGCTGGTCCTTTGGGGCCTTAGCACGACGACTTCTTGATTGTTTGCTACAACAAGGTTTGTCTGGCTCTGATGAGGGAGGGGCGATTATGGCGGCGCGCCTTTGACTCGCTCCAGTGCTTGTAGTTGTCACTAGGTGGTTCATGGGCCTGGTTGTAATTTTATTACCTTTAGTGTTCTCTGTAGTGCCAATTGATGGATAAATTGGATAGTTCTCTTGCAAAAAAAAAGACCATCCAGGGCTAGTTATGGGCAACCTTGTTACAATCATGCATACGGAAAGCAAACTCAAATGACCCAAAGTTACCATGACATAAGCTATGAGACTCACGTAGGAGAACTCCAATGATCAACCACTCTTAATCATTTAGTGTTTTCACTAAAAAATAGTCACATTATGGTTTCTTTTCTTGATACATATCTTCGGCCTGCACTATAACACCAAGTAAACAGGGGAGCATGAAGTGCACTATGCATGGAGCATAAGTGTAGTACATGAAGTACATTAACAAGTATAGAATGCACTACACTGGGATCACAAGCCTACTACAGTAAGGAGCATATAGTGCGTTGCACGAAGCACAAGTGCACTGCAGCGAGCACAAATGCACTGCAACAGAGAAGCACAAATGCACCACATAAAGGAAAGCACAAGGGCACTGCAGGAGGAAGCACAAGTGCACTACATAAAAGGAAAACACAAGTGCAATAGAATAGGGAGCACAAATATACAACAAAAAGCTTGCACAAGTGCACTGCATAAAGGGAAACACAAGTGCACCAAAAAAAGACAAGTGCACTACACTAGGGAGCACAATTTACAGCGAAAACAATGGTTCATCGGAACCTTTCAATATGGGATCTAGTTTCTCCCTTGGCATGTAGTAGCGAAGAGTATAGTCGTTCTTCCTGTGAAATCTCATATCATCTCAGCGAGAGAAACACAATAGCGAAAATGGTTCACAATTTGGACTCATAGTTCAAGAGATACTTCATTTTTAAAAACTGGATAAAAAAAACACGTAAAACCAGCCCTCTCATCCCTCCCATGGAAAAAAAATCCACCCAAACTCTTTGGTTGCGATAAATGATGCACTTACGTTGCGCTACTTATCAACACCAGAGCCGATTTAAGCTTTGCAAGCGGTACCCCTTAACTAGTAAATTCGATATTATTATTTCCATAGAAAACCCCTGCCAGCGTTAGTTTCAGTAACGGGCCGACCCATCTAGCTTACTGCCTTTATCGGTTTTAGGAAACTTTTAGTCGGTTTTGAGAAGCTTGTGGAGGGTTTTCTCCTTTTCTTTGTTTTTCTTCATGTTGTACTTGGTTTCCTGTCCTTTTTGTATCATTTCTTGGTTCATTTTGTATATTTGCGAATTCCTGGATATATTTGTAAATCTTTGAATGTTTTAAAATCCATGAAGATTTTTCAAATTCATGAATACTTTTTCAAATCATTGAACATTTTGTCAATTCATCAGCATTTGAAAAAAAAATCATTAATATTTTATAAATCTTTGAATATTTAATATAATTATGGAATTTTTTTCTAAAATGTATGAAAATGTTTTTAGTTCACCAACTTTTTAAAAACAATAAAATAATATATTTTTCTTGACCTAGCAGCAAGCAAAGCCGAGCCAGCAAACTACTAGCGAGTCAGCCGAGCGATGGCTGCTTAGTGGGCCGGCGCAACCCGCGTTTTAGGGGTATTTCTGTCTGAAGCGTTAAATTGGGTGTCCCCAAAGTGGCCCGGCCTAGCAGTAGGGCAAGCCAACAGTTTTCTTGTTTTTTTATGCTACGGTCTTCGGTGTTTCCTATTCGGCGCTTAAGGTGCGGGGTACAGTACAAACTGTAAACCCGCACACACCCGCTCCTCCATTTGGGATCGAACTATTTTCTTTCTTCTTCGACCACACAGCTTGAACGTCCTACGCCACACTGTTTCCTTTTTTTCGGGACCGACCCTGCAAATTTGATGAAGCTTGTATAAGCTTCCACCCGGTTTTGGGAAGCTTCTGACCGGGTTTTTTTCGGTTTTCTAAACCATTTTCATTTGGTTCTTTTTCTCTTTTTTCCTTTTCTTCCCTTTTAATTATATTTTCTTTATTTTTCTTTTTTCCCAAAATTGATGTACTTTTTTCAAACATGTGAACTTTTTTTTCAAAATCGATGAACTTTTTCTGAAATCAATGACCTTTTTCAAATACGTGAACTTCTTTTTCAAAATTGATGAACTTTTTTCAAATTTGTGAAATTTATTTAAAATTGACCAAAAAGTTTAGATTCATGAAAAAAGTATAAACTTTGTAAAAAAATATAATTTATGAACTTTTTCCGTGAATTCTTTTATTTTTGTGTGACCTTTTATGTGAAGGTCAACACTCAACAACCTTGCCAGTTGTCCATGGTCATGGTCAAACGTCAACCAGCAACTGCGCTCGTGTATAATGGGTCGGCCAACTTCCATCCGCCTGAGTGCCAGCTGGCTTACTACTGGCGCAGAAGGCGTTGTATAGGAGGTTCCTGGGTCTTCTGTGGGTTCTTTCTGGCCAAATTTTTTTTATCAATTTGTTCTTTTCTCCTTTTTCATGTTTCCTTATTTTAGTGTTTACTTTATGCATGTATATTTTTCTGTTTATTTAATAGAAAAAACATTTTATTATACGGACATGATCAATTTTTTCATACACGAGGAACAATTATTTAAATGTGAGATAATTTTTTTTAAAGTCATGATGAATATATATTTTCAAGGCTTGATGAATATTTAATAATAGATGATAAATTTTAGATATAAATGATGAACATTATTTAGATATCCGATTAAGATTTTGAAATACACAATGAGTTTTTGTAAAACCACAATAAACAGTTTTCATTACATGGTCAATGTATTTGACTTAATCTATTAAAAAATTAAGCACGCAATAAACATTTTTCTAATACACATGAGCAATTTTTTAGTGCCTGAGAAATGTATTTAATACAAATTGAATAGTGTTTAGTAAACCGTTCATGGAATTTTAAATATTTATGTAAAATATTAACATTAAAATATGTATAAATATTTTTAATTACACAACGTACTACAACTTATAGTTAATGTAAGGAAAATACATGATGATTATTTTTAAAATACACGAGGAACATTCATACATGATTAATACTTTATAAAATTGTTTGAATATTTTCTCGGATTATATTATTTTCTAAAAATGTAGGAGAACTTTTAAAAAATTATGAACATTCGTGAAATACATGAGGGACATTTTATCAAAATACATGATGAACACTTTTTGAAATAATTTGAACATTTTAGTGGATTATATTATTTTATAAAATTATGGAAAATTTTAAAAATATTATGGATATTTTCTCATAAAAATATTATATGCATTGTTTTAATAATGCGTGAACAACCTTTAGAATTTCATCCACATATACCTAAAATGCGAAAATATTTTTTTGTTTTCCTTCAATATTTTAATAAATGTGTGAAAACTTTTAAAAAGTTAATGGATATATTGTAAAATGCGTGCACACTCATAATATTTTCCTAGAATGGGCAAACATTTGTTTAAACCTCCTGCGAGCAAGGTGTAGACCAGTAGACACACCCTGTAGGAGCGGCGAGTCAACGACGGTGGGCTGCTGCTGCTTCCAGTTGCAAGGTATCCTCCTCCAAGTCAGATTGACAGTTGAATCTTATTGGGAGCCTAACCCAACCCAACGATGTAGTAATAACGAACCTGTAGGTACGTAGCTAGTCAGTTGTGTCCATAATCTAACCGTCATGGCGACGTAACCTATGAGCTGGCAAATGTCGGCGAGGTTTCAGGCACCGCACGACGTGCTCCATCGATCGGCCGGCGATCGCCCCGTGGTTTACGGGTCAACTCCATCGCGGAGCCCCAAGCGTTCGACGACCGGACCCTAGCTTAGCTAACTTGGCGGAGGAGAGCCGGAGGGGGTTCCGTATCCAGCTCCTTTTGCCGTCACCTGCACGTAGCCCCTGGATGATTGGGCCTCACGTTCTCGTCATGTGGCCAAGATTGAATTAGTCCAGATTGTACATATGCTCGCTGCTCCCGAACCAATCAATGCATGTGAAGTCCGTTGGATCAACACGGTAATCAAACAGATTAGTCTTGACCTGGACTCCATTCAGAGATCACATGATTTTATTGGTTGAAACATTTTTGGAAGGGGATTTTTACTGGTTGAAATTGTGTGGATATATACTCCAACACGGTTTTCATGATCCATAGAAAATGGAAGAGAAACCCGTGCATATCATTTTATCATTTCTAGAAGAATCGCCGATACCATGCATCGTTTGATCAATTCTGTAGGAAATCACAAAAATAGAGGATATGGATGTACCGCTCCTCTCACATACTAATCGAAGTTTCTTTTAAGGAAAACCATCATGGCAACTATATTGATTGGTAATAATAGTTATATCATCTGCGATAGTAGCAAGTCACTCATGACGATCCTAGACAATTGCCCTAAGCAATGGTGATAATGTATGAGACAAAAGGAATGTTTTCAAGCAAATGGCAGCTCACGATTGCCATAGTTAGTCTTGCCTAGGATCATTATGTAATCATCACCAAGAGTAGCTTACCACTATTTTTATCATCATTATGTAATCACCACCAAGAGTAGCTTGCATAAGAAACATTCACTTGTACAAAAAACAAAGATATCATCGAGTTCAACATGGTCATGAGATTATTATAAGCGTTCATAACTAACCACAAAATCAAATCACTAATAATTAAGTTCAGGACGAAACACGGACATGAGATGACAAGTACTGAGAGCAGAAACTAGCTAATCGCTCCTGCTGCTCTCTCTTAGGTAAAATGGCATAGAACATGTCTAGCTCTCCTGATTTATCATATTGGAGCATGCAGATAAATCTGTCTCCTAATCGTGGGTTGCGCTTCTGATTGTTGCCCCCTAATACTTCTCTGCGATCATTCACAATTTTGCTCCATTCTTTCACTGTTAAGCATTCCTCGGTTTTAGAAATTCTTAATGCACTCATGTGCAATGTCGGATGTCTTGACCGTAAGCTAACCATTGACATGCGACCGTTAGTCGAGATCCACTGAGGCACAACTAACATCGGGAGTCCTTGTTGAAGAACATCGTATAGTAACATACTTAGCAATGAAGTTTAGCTTAAAAAATAATGTATGCAAAAGATGCACTAAGGATAAATAGTAAAAATCTTACCATCTTTCCTAAATACATGTGACCGTAGTTCAATACAAACACTATTGGTCGCACGTTTTGAGTACTAAGATTTGCAAGTCTAGCAAAATAATTTCTCTTGACGGCATCAAGATCCTCAAGCCATGAAATATATTGACTTATCTCCTCGCACTTTAGTTCAGCCCCGGGACAGTGGACGGTCCTATCTACCAAGCGCCGAACATGTTTGCTTAAATGGAAATAAGCTGTCAATAGAAATTAGTTGTCAACTATTTTTGAAATAAACAATATCAAAGACATAAATATGGTTGAGGAACTCACATAATGGTAGAACTGGAGGCGGTAGAACTGGAGGCATCTGCACATTGACCCAGATATCGGTATTACCTTTAATATCATCCTC
This sequence comes from Triticum dicoccoides, assembly GCF_002162155.2. Lineage (NCBI taxonomy): Eukaryota > Viridiplantae > Streptophyta > Magnoliopsida > Poales > Poaceae > Triticum > Triticum dicoccoides. The sequence goes on from NC_041389.1 coordinate 477,102,013, forward strand.
CGGACGAATATCAAAGATGATAATCATATCAGGCTCAAATGCATAAGCCTTGCATAGTGCTTGCGAAGTTTTGCATTCAAAATAGGTGTAGGTGTCTGAATTATATAATTTTGCGCCGAAAGTATAACCATGCTCGGTCTTCAAGTAAACTCTTTTTACCTCCATAATTTTCATAGTACTGAAACCTATCTTATCCAATACAAAAATTCTTGCATGACAGGGGATATGCTAGTAGAATAGTAAAAAATTAAAATTATAAGTTGAAGCAAATGAAGCATATACTTAATTATGAAAAAAGACTTGTCGTTGTGACTTACTGCATTCACTTCGAAGGTTTCATCCAGCTTGATGCTGAAGCGCCTACCATCAACTAGGAAATTTCTGTCGCACGTGACGCGCTTGTCTTTGCAGTATTCGCACATAACGAAATCATTCTCGTCGTCAGACATTTCCTATGTTCATATATAGTTGAAACATTAATTGATATAAACACTTACTAGCAGTTCTATTAGTTCAACTAGCTAGTTCTATTAATTCAACTAGTTCTATTAATTCAACTAAGAACTTACTAAAAATAAACTAGTTCTAAGGTTCTTACTAAAATCTCATATATAGTAAAGTTTTAAATCTTTTAATTAATTATTACATCAACTAGTTCTTTAGTAAACTTTTAATTAATTATTAGATCATCAAAACTCATATATATACCTAAATTTATCTAGCTAATTCATCTAACATTTGACATTAATATATCTACATTATTTTCTATCTAATTCATCTATGACATTAATATCTAACATTTCTATATAATCATCTAATAATCGACATTAATCTAACATGCATTTGTATAAGCTAAAAGTATAAAAAAATTAAAAAACAGAAAAAGGAATAAGAGTTGTATATGATGTTACGGCGGCGACGGGGATGATGGGGACGTACGTCGACGGGCGCTGTGACGGGGGCGGCAACTGGGTAGCGACGGGGCGACGACCGGGATGATGGGGGCCGGGGCGACGGCGGGCGCGCGCGACAGGGGCGGCGACGGGGCGACCGGCGCGTCAATCAGGGCGACGGGGCCGGGCGGCCGGGCGGCGACGGGGACGGGCGCGACGACGACGAAGAAGCAGATGAGAAGAAAACTAACTGAAATTTTCGTAAGTGCTATATATATATATATATATAGGAGAGGCCTTTAATACCGGTTGGAGCCACCAACCGGTACTAAAGGTCAAATTTGGCCAGGCCAAACGGCGGGAAGCAACCAACTTTAGTACCGCTTCGTGGCTCTAACCGGTACTAAAGGCCGACCTTTAGTACCGGGTGAAGCCAAGAACTGGTACTAAAGGCCTGCGCTGTTGAAGGTCCTGCGCGGCAAGTTTAGTCCCACCTCGCTAGCCGAGAGGCGTCCGCACTGGTTTATAAGCCCCAGTGTGGTCGCTCTCTCGAGCTCCTCTCTTTAGCGGGCTTTAGGGCCTAACTTTGCCATGCTGCCCTGTGGGCCTGCTCGGCCTTATGGGCCTGTTTTCAGGCCCAACGCCAGGCAGGTCCACTAGGCAGCACACAATGTTTTTTTCTTCTTTATTTATTTTATTTTATTTATTTCAGTGTTGTTTTATGCTGTATTTAGAGTTTCTTTGTGAATGATGATACCATGCCAAGTTTCAACCTTTTCAGATTTCATTTGTAGTGCTTTTCAATTTCAGAGTCATTTAGCTCAAAACAAATCTGTAAATGCATGAAAAATAGCAAATGATGTTAGAAAGGGTTGAAAGTTGATGACGTGGCTTTGAATGGTGCATACTGAACGCAGAAAAAGTCTGGAGTCATAATAAGTTTAAAAAAATGAAGTGCCGGTGTAACAGATGAGTTTTCGTCCGAAACTCTGATACTTCGAAAGAGATTGTCCAGTTTGTACACAAAGTGCATCCAGTTTTTGCCGTAACCGTCTCTACTTTTTCACACATGCTATATGGGTGAAATGATGATATCATGCCAAGTTTCAACCTTTTCAGAGTTCATTTGTAGTGCTTTTCAATTTTAGGGGTCATTTAGCTCAAAACAAATCTGCAAATGCATGAAAAATAGCAAATGATGTCAGAAAGGGTTGAAAGTTGATGACGTGGCTTTGAATGGTGCATACCGAACACAAACTCTGGAGTTGTAATAAGTTTTAAAAAAGTAGGCGCCGATGTAACATATGAGTTTTCGTCCGAAACCCTGATACTTCGAAAGAGATTATCCAGTTTGTACACGAAGTGCATCCGATTTTCGCCGTAACTCTCTCTACTTTTTTGTACATGCTATGCGGGTGAAATGATAATACCATGCCAAGTTTCAACCTTTTCAAAGTTCATTTGTAGTGCTTTTCAATTTCAGGGCCATTTAGCTCAAAACAAATTTGTAAATGCATGAAAAATAGCAAATGATGTCAGAAAGGGTTGAAAGTTGATGACTTGGCTTTGAATGGTGCATACTGAATGCAAAAAAATTCCGGAGTTGTAATAATTTTAAAAAAATAAAGTGCCGGCGTAACATATGAGTTTTTGTCCGAAACCCTGATACTTCAAAAGAGATTGTCTAGCTTGTACACGAAGTGCATCCAGTTTTTACCATAACCCTCTCTACTTTTTCACACATGCTATGTGGGTGAAATGATGATACCATGCCAAGTTTCAATCTTTTTAGAGATCATTTGTAGTGCTTTTCAATTTCTGGGTCATTTAGCTCAAAACAAATCTGTAAATGCATGAAAAATAGCAAATGATGTCAGAAAGGGTTCAAAGTTGATGATGTGACTTTGAATCATGCATACTGAACGCAAAAAAGTATGGAGTTGTAATAAGTTTAAAGAAATGAAGTGCCGGTGTAACATATGAGTTTTCGTCCGAAACCCTGATACTTCAAAAGAGATTATCCAGTTTGTACACGAAGTGCATCCAATTTTTGCCGTAACCCTATCTACTTTTTCGCACATGCTATGCAGGTGAAATGATGATACCATGCCAAGTTTCAACATTTTCAGAGTTCATATGTAGTGCTTTTCAATTTCAGGGTCATTTAGCTCAAAACAAATTTGTAAATGCATGAAAAATAGCAAATGATGTCAGAAAGGGTTGAAACTTGATGACGTGACTTTGAATGGTGCATACTAAATGCAAAAAAGTCTGGAGTTGTAATAAGTTCAAAAAAAATTGAAGTGCCGGTGTAATATGTGAGTTTTCATCCGAAACGCTGATACTTCGAAAGAGATTGTCCAGTTTGTACACGAAGTGCATCCAATTTTTGCCGTAACCCTGTCGGGGGTTGGGTACGACATATGCCAAAGGATGGCTTATCATGGTGGGAGCGAGTAGAACGTCGCCGGTGCCTGGAAGCGGGATGAGGCGAAGACATGCGCGCCGGCGGATCTTACCCAGCTTCAGGGCTCTCCGAGGAGATAACACCCCTACTGCTGCTCTGCGGGGTCTCCGCATGATCACTATGGCGAAGTGACTACAAGGTTGCTCCTAGAGCTCTGTTCTGGAGGTAGGAGAGGGCAAGGCTAGCTCCCTCCTTCCTATATGATCGGTCTAATACTAGAGAGGCTACCCCCCTTGCATGGGTGCCCCGAGGCCCGCCGTCTGTCTCTCAGGCCGTCGTCTTCTCCGCCGACTACCGGGGCCCGCCGACTGGCGGGCCGCGTAGACAGGCCTGGTACTGTAGCGGTGCTCATGATGACACTGGCTTGGTCATGAGGTCATGGCAACAGTGCCGCCGTCCGGCGGACGATCACTGTCGCCATTCCCCGTCTTGTCTGATTAATGGCATGCGGGGCCCGTGGGAGGGGCCGGCCGACTGCAGGGGGCCGACTCCCATGGGTCCGGCTTCGAGGCGCTCTTGCCGTCTTCTGTTCCCGCCGTCTCCGGGCCGTATAGGTAGGCGTCATGGGCACAGTGCGCCGCCCACTGAGGCTGAGGTCAGGGCCGACATGGCAACAGTGCCGCGCCACGATGGAGATCTCCAACGATACGGCGCACTGTAGCCATGCCAGCCCCTTGTAGGCGGGGTAGAGACGGCCACGCAATGACCATACCCTGCCCCGCCATCGGGGCGAAGGCAGGAGAGGGTTGGAGTCGTGGGCCGACTCCCATAGTCGTCTTATCTTGAAGTCGCCAGCCAAGAGTCGGCTCGTCTCGAAGTCGCCAGCCAAGAGTTGGCTTAACTCGAAGCCATCCCTGGGACTCGGCTGTGCGGGACAGTAGCCGCCGCCTCCCAGGAGGCGGCTCTTCATTGTGGGGTCTTGAGGGGCGTAGTCGGCCCCGATGTTTCGAAAGGTTCTGGGGCTCGGGTTAGCCTACCCGTGGCCCATTACTCCGACAGTAGTCCCCAAAGCTGGTGAGGCGCCACGGGAGACGCGCCGGGGAGCCTCAACAGTTTCATCTCTCTGGGGGTGGAATCTCGGCCTCGCTCACCGTCTTCCTCCAGGCCGACTAGCTGGAGTCGGATTCGCAGAAGGCCGTCTTGCCTCTTAGAGGGTTTGAACGTCGCGGCGGGGTCCAGGCGGCGTGCCTGATAAGCTTCCGGGCAGCCGCCCGTTGCGGGTTCGTCGTGTGGCGCCACGTGGCGGGGTCTGTCTGCCCACCCACGCACGCGACGGGACAGGACCTCAAGCGGGGCCCCGCCACTATCGTGCCTCGGCACGCGAGCGGATTTGCTGCGGTCGTGCGGACGGTTGGGTTTCCCACGCCGTAACCTCACGCAGTTACTGCATGTGGTAAATCGTGGGGGGCGTGGGGGCCGGGGCGCAGTTAATCCCACGCCCGCCCCATCGGCTTCTCAGCCCTATGAGCCTATAAGTAGGCGGGAGGAAGGGAGCGGCGAAGCACGCGTGCCCATCTCCCCTACTCCCCTTGCTTCCTTCTTGCCTCTTCTTCCTCTTGCCGCCGCCACACCGAGCTACGCCACGCTTGCGACGATGAGCTCTTCCTCCGCCGCCGCACCTGCTGCCGTGAGCTCCGGCGTGTGGGACGGCTCCGAGGTGGACGACGACGTCATCGAGTTCCTCCGCAAGACACGTCGCCTCCCCGGCGCGGACCTAGTGCGAGCCCGTGCCACGCTGGAGAGGGAAATCTTGCCGGCACCGGAGGAGGGCGAGCGGGTCGTATTCCGCTCGCACCTCATGCGCGGCCTGGGGCTGCTGACGAGCGGCTTCTTCCGCTCCTTCTTGGAGTTCCACGGGCTCTAGCCGCACCACCTCACCCCGAACACGGTGGTGCTGCTGGCTACCTTCGCCACCTTGTGCGAAGGCTTCCTCGGCGTTCTCCCCACAATCGAACTGTGGGGAGAGTTCTTTCAGTCAAAGCTCGGCACGCACGTCGCCGGCGTGCCGGCCCAGTGCGGGGCCTTTATCGCGATGCGAAGGTCGGTGGCCGACAATCCGTTCCCCGCCATCCCGCTGATCAAGTCGTTGAAGATGTGGCAGCGTTCTTACTTCTATGTGAAGAACGTTGCCGCAGACGGCGACTGGGTCAACCTGCCGCCTTTCGAAGCCGGTGCACCGGCTGGGAGGCTCCCCAACTGGTCCCACCGGGTCAAGACGCTGACTCCCGCTGGTTCCGCCGCCGTTGCGCGACTCTGAGTTTTGACGCAGTCGGAGGGCTTGACCGGGTCCGACTTATTGGCCGCCTTCGTGGCGCGCCGAGTCCTCCCGCTTCAAGGCCGACCTCATCTGATCTGTCAGATGAGCGGCCACCGGGATCCGAGTCGGCTCTGCTCCAAGGACATGCCCCATGCGGAGGTGGCGGACATGGTGAACTATATCTCAAACTGCAACCTCGCGGCGACTTGGCAGTTCGGCAAGGAGCCGTACTCATGCGCCAACCCCCCGCCTATCGTAAGTCGTCTTTCTTCTCCTTTTGTCTTCTTTGCAGCCGAATCGAACTTCTAATCTTTTTGGTTTTTCTTGAGTCAGAACCCCCTCATCCAGCCTTCAGCCGGCACCGCGGGCTCGGCCCGCCAGTTCGTCCCCGATCGAGCGGAGAGCGACATCAACGACCCGGACTTGGGGGCCGCGGCGATGGAGGCCGACGCCGAAGGAGGAGGAGGAGGAGGCTTCAGGCCATCGGCCACCTTTGCCGACTGGCCTGATGACGATGCCGAGGGGGAAGGCGCCCCACGCCACCAATCAAGGGCCGGACAGCCGAGCGCGAGTTCCGCCGCTGGCTTGGGTGGTCAAGGCGGCACAAAGAGGCGTCGGGCCGGGCCAAGCTTTCTTGGTGGCCAGCCGAAGAAGCTCAAGGGGGCGGCCGCCGTGACCTAGAGGGAGGAGGCGATCGCGAAGGCCAACCGCTTCCGCAAGGAGGTGAAGAAGCCGCCACTCGTCTCTGCGTAAGTGCCTCCGTTCTTGACTTGTTTGTTTTTGGTGGATTTTTGTCCAAATCTTTTACATGCTTTCTTCGCCTCAGGGCTCCCCTCACCTTCGAGAGGGTCGCCGCCGCCTCCGTCATGGGGTCGGCAGAGACCTCCGCTAGTACTCGGCGGATAGATCCCGCCACCGACCTTCGGGAGGTGACGGAGCGGAACGCGCGGGAGAAGCGCGACGAGGACGAAGCCGCCCGTCTGGAGAAGGCGGAGGCCGAGAAGGCGGCTGCCTCCGCCCAGAGGAAACTGGACGAGGCTGAAGCCGCCGTGGCGGCAAGGTGGCGAGATGAGGAGGCGGCGCTCCTCCAGTCGGCATTGCTCGTCACCCCGCTGAACTCCGCGCAGCCGCCCCCGGAGTTCACGGGGCAGACTGGGGAAGCCGGCGGTGAGAACCCCGTCATGGAGAGGGAGAGCGGCGATGGCTCTATGTCAGACACAATCGTGCCGCCACCGCCGCCTCCGCCGCCGTCTGGGGGTGCGCAAGACAAACAGCCGGCAGGCCCGTCGGTGCCGCCGACTGAGGACGAGTCCGTGGCGAGGCTGCTCCTTCAAGTCGCCTCGCCAGTGCACCGCCACCTCGAGAAGGTGACTTCGGCGCCACGCCCGCTGGAGACCGGCGCCGCCAGCTCGGCCATCCCAGACGCTGAGGCGACGAGCGCCGCGCCCGTTGGGTGGGTGCGAGGAGCCGGCACGGGCCCGCTGAACCAGGCGCTTCTGGACGTCTAGGCGAAGCTGCGAGCCGAAGGCGACGCCATCCAGAGCTGCACCAAGGCGCATCTGGCATCGCGCGTAGCCGTCCGGGTATGCTTCATTTTTGACTTTGCTTTTCTTTGTACTTCTCTATGGGGGCGCACCAGCGCACCCACTGGGTGTAGTCCCCGAGTTTCGGGCCGGCTACTGAGCAGGCGGCTCGGAACTCCTTCTGGCGAGTTCCCATACTTATATTCGTCTAAAAAATTCTTATTGCAGGCGTACCACAACCTCCGCGTCACTGCCTTCAACCGCAATGTTGAGGAGCTGAGCAAGCGGACTGCCGACTTGTCAAAGAGTCGGAGTGAGTCTTCCTTCTTCTTCGCGGGGGCGCGCTGGTGCACCCGCGGGCTGTAGTCCCCGAGATTCGGGCCGACTGCTGCGCAGTCGGGCCGGATCTTCTCAGCGACTTTCTTGTTGACGACTTAACGTCTTTCTTTTTTATTCTTCAGAGGCCAACGCCATTCTTCAGCAGCAGTTGGGTGAGGCCAACACCGCCTTGCGCGCCAAGGGGGAGGAGTGCGACAAGCTCACCGCGGAGCGTGATCTGCTGGCTGCGCAGTTGGCGGAGCAAAAGGAGCTGCTGAAGAAGGCGCAGGAGGAGGCAGAGAAGAAAGAGGCTGCGCTCCTGGCCGAGTTCGAGAGCGAGCGCTCCTCCTGGACCGACAAGGAGGCGCAGCTGACTTCCGGTTTTCATGAGATTGAGGACATCGTCGACGGTGGGTTTCTTTACTTTCTTTGAGCCGCTGACTACGGGTCGGGCGACTCCTGATTCTGACTTGCTTCTTTTTTGTCTTGGTAGACTTCTTCCCTGGCCACTCGCAGGCGGCCACTCAGGCCATCGAGGCAGATCGCAAGGCGCGGAGGGCAGATGGTGTGGAGATTGCCGCCAACGCCCCCCCGGACCCTTGACGAGCAGCTTCTGAGCATCGAGGCTTGTCTGCAGCCGGCCCACAGGATGCTGCGCCGGCTTCAGCGTGCCGGCGCCCATGCCATTGCCGCCCTGTGGCCGGACATGCCAGTTCTGCGCACTGCCAGTCGGACTACCGACTGGCTGGAGGTCGCAGCCGGTCGTCTTGAGGCTTGGAAGGGTTCCTCGGCCCGGGCTGGAGCGCGCCGGGCCTTGGAATTCGTCAAGGCGTGGTATCCAGGGCTAGACCTGGACCGTTGGACACGTTCCGGTCAGAGGCCCAGGCGGAGCTGGTAGCTGTGGAAGATGCCCTCGTTGCTCGTGCTGCGGCGATTGCCGACTACGCCGACACCAGCATCTTTGTCCCTGATCGGGCTGAAGAAGGCAGGGAGGTGCCGCCGGAGTGGTTCGGGATGAACCCTGATTACGATGAGGACTCGGCGGAGGTGATTGCTTCCAGCGCCGAGGAGGAAGGCGAGGCGGAGGACGAAGGTGAGATAGAGGCGCCAGAAGACGGAATGGGCGACCAGCCTCAGCTCGACCGCGCCTCCAACAACGAGCCGCGTCCGGAGAAGGCGGCTGCCGCCGGAGACGATCAAGCCAAGACTGCCCAGCCGGCCGCCCCGGCGCCTGACACCGCCATCTCCTCCGACCCTATGAACCCGAATGCCGCCTCCTAGGCTGCCGTCTATGTCTTCATTTTATCTGCCTTAGTAGTCTTTGAAGAACTTTGTTAATTCGAACAATTCCACCCTGAGGGGTGTATTTTGAACTTCTACTAGAAGATTCGGCCAAGGGCCTATGTTATGTAAATATTTATCCGAGTTCTATCTTTCCTTGCTCATTGCTCTTTTGCCTTTTTCCTTTGCTGCCTTCCCTTAGTCGCCGCCTTGCCAGCCAGACAACCGCTCTGCGGACTGCCACTGGATCAAACGCTTGGCTACTTCGGGAAGGTAAGTACTTGGCCATTTTAGAGTCTTTTTAATAAGTCGGATAGAAAGCGGTAAGCTGACTACTTATGAGTCGGCTTCTCTTAGGAGAGGCTAGAAGAAAGCGGCAAGCCGACTATTCATGAGTCGGCTTTGCTTGAGAGAGGCTGGAAGCCGTCTTAGGCTATGTTTGTGCTTTGGGTCCTTAGCCATTTTTCGTGTGGGCGCCCGTTCTTCCTTACTCCTGCCTACCAAACAGTCGCTCTGTGAGCTGCGGCTTCTGACAGGAGACGGCTTAGGCGCCACACACTACTTGTCTGACTGCGGGAAGCATTTCATAGCGCGAGGCGGCGAGTCCCCGGGCCGACTAGTCGAGCCCGGTGCCAAGCGGCATAACAAAGAGTAATGTACTCGAAGGCATAATTCTTATCATACAGACGACAAAAAAGGCAGTCCCCGAGCTCGTCTCGGGGGCCCCGAAGTCTTGGTACTTTAATACAAAGGGTAGCATGATACATACTGCATCAACTGTAAAATCTTCGGAGAAGGTTTGCATTCCATGGGTGCTCCGTCTCTTTGCCGGAGTCGTCCCTCTTGCGTGCTCGGGGCTTCTGAGCATCGATCAGGTAGTAGGAGTCGTTTCCCAACACCTTGCTGATAATGAAGGGGCCTTCCCAAGGCGCCGACAGCTTGTGTTGGCCGGCTGTTCGCTGGATCAGCCGGAGCACAAGGTCACCCTCTTGGAAAGATCTCGGCTTGACCTTCCTGTTGTAGTATCGGCGCAGGCTCTGCTGGTAGATGCTGGACCGGCTGAGTGCCAACAGCCGGCCCTCTTCCAGCAGATCGACACCATCTTGACGTGCTTCTTCTGCTTCTTCCTCGATGTACATGATGACTCGCGGGGAGTCAAACTCTATGTCCGTTGGGATGACAGCTTCAGCACCATAGACGAGGAAGAAGGGTGTGAAGCCGGTTGCCTTGTTTGGAGTCGTGCGCAGACTCCAGAGGACGGCTGTCAACTCGTCAAGCCAACAGCCGGCCGAACGCTCTAGTGATTCGACTAGTCGAGGCTCGATGCCAGATAGGATGAGGCCGTTTGCTCGCTCTACCTGGCCGTTTGACTGCGGATGGGCAACGGACGCTAGGTCCAGTCGGATGCCCTGAGTCGCGCAGAAACGGGCCAAGGCACCTTTGGCAAAGTATGTGCCGTTGTCGGTGATGATGCTATGCGGTATGCCGTACCGAGTCGTGATGCCGGCGATGAAAGTCACCGCAGTCGGACCATTCAACTTCTTGATGGGATTTTCTTCTATCCACTTGGTGAACTTGTCCACCGCGACGAGTAAGTGAGTTAGTCCGCTGTGGGCTGTTTTGAATGGTCCCACCATATCTAGGCCCCAAACCGCAAAGGGCCAGGCGATGGGGATAGTCTTGAGTGCCGAAGCCGGCTGATGTGGCTTGGAGCGGAACTTCTGGCACCCTTTGCACTTTTGAACCAATTCTTTGGCCTCTTCTAGGGCAGTCAGCCAGAAGAAACCGTGTCGAAATGCTTTGGTGACGAGTGCTCTAGAAGCCGCATGGTGGCCGCACTCGCCCTGTTGGATATCTTTGAGAATCGCTTGGCCTTGCTCTGGCTCGACGCAACACTGGTAGACACCAGTGACGCTGCGCCTGACCAACTCTCTGTTGACTATAGTGTAGGCTGCCACTCGGCGTTGCACTTGCCGAGCCAAGGTTTCATCAACCGGCAGTTCTTTGCTCACGAGGAACTTGAGGATGGACTGTGCCCATGAGGGTGCTGCTATTTCTTCGACTACCAGTACTGCGACTTGGACGAGGGCGGCTGGGCTAGAAGGCGGCGGGTTGGAGTCCGCAGCCGCTTGCTGGATTGATGAAGTCCCCGGGCCGATTGGAGCAGTCCCCGGGCTGAGTTCTAGAGTCATCGGTTTGGTTGCCGCAGTCTCCGGGTCGGGTTCTGAAGTCCCTGGGCCGGCTTCGACTGGAGCGCTCTTGGAGTCGGATCTGACTTCTTCGTGTGGAGCCGGCACAAAGATGGAGTCTGATTCTGGTGAAGGATTGACAGACGGCTTGAGGAGGCCCCGAAGGGCGACGCTGGATGGTATTGCTTGGCGGGTGGAGCCGATTCGTGACAAGGCGTCTGCTTGGTCGTTGTTGTTTCTTGGCACGTGGAGCAACTCGCACCCCTCGAAGTATCCGCTGAGCTGTTGCACAAGGAAATGGTAGCTCGCCATGTTTGCATCCTTGGCGTCCCAATCGCCAGATGACTGCTGGACCACCAAGTCAGAGTCGCCATAACACAGGATCCGGCGAATGCTGAGTTCTTTGGCAAGCCGGAGCCCGTGAATGAGCGCTTCGTACTCGGCGACGTTGTTGGAGGCGACAAAATGGATCTGTAGCGCATATCTGATCTTGTCGCCTTTGGGGGAAGTGAGGACGACGCCGGCTCCCAAGCCAGTGCGCATCTTGGAGCCATCGAAGTGCATCCGCCAATGAGTGGAGTCGGGCGCTGGCGGCAGGTACTGGGTCTCGGCCCAGTCGACGAGGAAGTCGGCCAGCGCTTGTGACTTGATGGCGGTGCGGGGCTGGTAGTAGATGGTGTAAGGAGCCAGATCGATGGCCCACTTGGCCACTCGGCCAGAAGCATCTCGGCTTCCGATGATCTCGGCAAGTGGAGCTGTGCAGACCATAGTGATTGGATGCTCCTAGAAGTAAGGCTTCAATTTCTTGGTGGCAAAGTGCACGCCGTAGCACATCTTCTGGTAGTGGGGGTAGTTCTGCTTGGAGGTCGACAATACTTCGCTCAGGTAATATACCGGTCTCTGGACAGGTAGCGCCTTGCCTTCCTCCTTGCGTTCGACTACAATGACTGTGCTGACTACCCGGCTGGTGGCGGCAATGTACAGGAGCATGGGCTCCTTGGGAGTCGGAGCCGCCAGCACAGGGGGCATAGTCAACATTTTCTTCAGTTGGAGAAAAGCTTCGTCCGCCTTGGGAGTCCACTCAAAAAAGGTCGTCTTCTTCATGAGCTGATATAAGGGGACAGCCTTCTCGCCCAGCCGACTGATGAATCGGCTGATGGATGCCAAACAGCCGGTGAACTTTTGTACATCTAGCAGTCGTCTGGGTGCTTCCATCCTCTCGATGGCCTTGATCTTCACGGGGTTGCACTCTATGCCGCGTTCAGAGACCAGGAAGCCAAGGAGTTGGCCGGCAGGTACTCCGAAGACGCACTTCTCGGGGTTGAGCTTGATCTGGAATCGGCACAGATTCTCAAAGGTTTCCTTGAGGTCTTCCAACAGTGTTCCATGCTTTCCATCTTCACCACCACATCATCCACGTAGACGTGGGCATTTCTGCCGAGTTGCTTGAGGAGGCACTTCTGCATGCAACGCTGAAAGGTGGCGGCGGCATTCCTCAAGCCGAACGTCATGGTCAGGTAGCAGAAGGCACCAAACGGCGTGATGAAGGCGGTCTTCAATCTATCAGCCGGGTTCAGCTTGATCTGGTGATATCCAGAATATGCATCTAAGAAACTCAACAGCTCGCATCCGGCTGTGGAGTCTATCACCTGATCAATTCTTGGCAGAGCGAATGGATCCTTGGGGAAGGCTTTGTTGAGGCTTGTGTAGTCAATACACATCCGCCACTGCTTGTTCTTCTTTAGCACTAGGACTGGGTTGGCCAGCCACTCTGGGAAAAACACTTCCATAATGAAGCCGGCTGCTAGGAGCCGGGCTATCTCTTCTCCAACAACTCTTCTCTTCTCTTCCAACAGGCGGCACAAGGGCTGCCTGACGGGCTTCACATCATAACGGACATGTAACTTGTGCTCGGTGAATTCCGTCAGTACACCTGGCATGTCTTTAGGGGACCATGCGAAGATGTCTCGATTCTCACGGAGGAAATCGACGAGCTCGCCTTCCTATTTGCTGTCAAGGTTTGTACCCATGACTATTGGGGAACGTAGTAATTTCAAAAAATTTCCTACGCACACGCAAGATCATGGTGATGCATAGCAACGAGAGGGGAGAGTAATGTCCACGTACCCCGTAGACCATAAGCGTAAGCGTTATGACAACGCGGTTGATGTAGTCGTACGTCTTCACGATCCGACCGATCCAAGTACCGAACGTACGGCACCTCCGAGTTCAGCACATGTTCATCTCGATGACGATCCCCGGACTCCGATCCAGCAAAGTGTCAGGGATGAGTTCCGTCAGCACGACGGCATGGTGACGATGATAATGTTCTACCGGCGAAGGGCTTCGCCTAAGCTTCGCGACGATATGAGCGAGGTGGAATATGGTGGAGGGGGGCACCACACACGGCTAAGGAATGATCACATAGATCAACTTGTGTGTTCTAGCGTGCCCCCCTGCCCCCGTATATAAAGGAGGGAGGGGGAGGTGCGGCCGGCCCCCAAGGGGTGCGCCTGGAGGAGTCCTACTCCCACCGGGAGTAGGACTCCCCCCTCTTGCCTTGGTGGAGAAGGAAAGGGGGGAGGGGAAAGAGGAAAGGGGGGCGCCGCCCCCTCCTTGTCCTATTTGGACTAGGGGGAGAGGGGCACGTGGCCTGCCCTGGCCGGACCTCCTCTTCTCCCTCATGGCCCATCTAGGTCCAATAACTCCCGGGGGGTTCCGGTAACCCCCCGGTACTCCGGAAAAATCCCGGTTTCTCCCGGAACGTTTCCGATATCCAAATATAGGCTTCCAATATATCAATATTTATGTCTCTACCATTTCGAGATTCCTCGTCATGTCCTGGATCACATCCGGGACTCCGAACAACCTTCGGTACATCAAAATATATAAACTCATAATGAAACTGTCATCGTAACGTTAAGCGTGCGGACCCTACGGGTTTGAGAACTATGTAGACATGACCTAGAACTATTCTCGGTCAATAACCAATAGCGGAACCTGGATGCTCATATTGGCTCCTACATATTCTACGAAGATCTTTATCGGTCAAACCACATAACAGCATACGTTGTTCCCTTTGTCATCGGTATGTTACTTGCCTGAGATTCGATCGTCGGTATCTAATACCTCGTTCAATATCGTTACCGGAAAGTCTCTTTACTCGTTACGTAATGCATCATTCCGTAACTAACTCATTAGCTACATTGCTTGCAAGGCTTATAGTGATGTGCATTACCGAGAGGGCCCAGAGATACCTCTTCGACAATCGGAGTGACAAAACCTAATCTCGAAATACGCCAACCCAACATGTACCTTTGGAGACACCTGTAGTACTCCTTTATAATCACCCAGTTACGTTGTGACGTTTGGTAGCACCCAAAGTGTTCCTCCGGTAAACGGGAGTTGCATAATCTCATAGTTACAGGAACATGTATAAGTCATGAAGAAAGCAATAGCAATATACTAAACGATCAAGTGCTAGGCTAACGGAATGGGTCATGTCAATCACATCATTCTCCTAATGATGTGATCCCATTAATCAAATGACAACACATGTCTATGGTTAGGAAACATAACCATCTTTAATTAGTGAGCTAGTCAAGTAGAGGCATACTAGTGACTATATGTTTGTCTATGTATTCACACATGTATTATGTTTCCGGTTAATACAATTCTAGCATGAATAATAAACATTTATAATGATATGAGGAAATAAATAATAAATTTATTATTGCCTCTAGGGCATATTTCCTTCAGTCTCCCACTTGCACTAGAGTCAATAATCTAGATTACACAGTAATGAGTCTAACACCCATGGAGTCTTGGTGCTGATCATGTTTTGCTCGTGGAAGAGGCTTAGTCAATGGGTCTGCAACATTCAGATCCGTATGTATCTTGCAAATCTCTATGTCTCCCACCTGGACTTGATCCCGGATGGAATTGAAGCGTCTCTTGATGTGCTTGGTCCTCTTGTGAAATCTGGATTCCTTTGCCAAGGCAATTGCACCAGTATTATCACAGAAGATCTTCATTGGTCCCGATGCACTAGGTATGAGACCTAGATCGGAAATGAACTCTTTCATCCAGACTCCTTCATTTGCTGCTTCCGAAGCAGCTATGTACTCCGCTTCACATGTAGATCCCGCCACGACGCTTTGTTTAGAACTGCACCAACTTACATCTCCACCATTTAAAAAAAACATGTATCCGGTTTGCGATTTAGAATCGTCCGGATCAGTGTCAAAGCTTGCATCGATGTAACCATTTACGACTAGCTCTTTGTCACCTCCATATACGAGAAACATATCCTTAGTCCTTTTCAGGTATTTCAGGATGTTCTTGACCGCTGTCCAGTGATCCATTCCTGGATTACTTTGGTACCTTCCTGCTAAGCTTATTGCTAAGCACACGTCAAGTCTGGTACACAGCATTGCATACATGATAGAGCCTATGGCTGAAGCATAGGGAACATCTTTCATTTTCTCTCTATGTTCTGCTGTGGTCGGGCATTGAGTTTGACTCAACTTCACACCTTGTAGTACGTGCAAGAACCCTTTCTTTGCCTGATCCATTTTGAACTTTTTCAAAACTTTATCAAGGTATGTGCTTTGTGAAAGTCCAATTAAGCGTCTTGATCTATCTCTATAAATCTTGATGCCCAATATATAAGCAGCTTCACCGAGGTCTTTCATAGAAAAACTTTTATTCAAGTATCCCTTTATGCTATCCAGAAATTCTATATCATTTCCAATTAATAATATGTCATCTACATATAATATCAGAAATGCTACAGAGCTCCCACTCACTTTCTTGTAAATACAGGCTTCTCCAAAAGTCTGTATAAAACCATATGCTTTGATCACACTATCAAAGCATTTATTCCAACTCCGAGATGCTTGCACCAGTCCATAAATGGATCGTTGGAGCTTGCACACTTTGTTAGCACCTTTTGGATCAACAAAACCTTCTGGTTGCATCATATACAACTCTTCTTCCAGAAATCCATTCAAGAATGCAGTTTTGACATCCATTTGCCAAATTTCATAATCATAAAATGCAGCAATTGCTAACATGATTCGGACAGACTTAAGCATCGCTACGGGTGAGAAAGTATCATCGTAGTCAACCCCTTGAACTTGTCAAAAACCTTTTGCAACAAGTCGAGCTTTATAGACAGTTACATTACCATCAACGTCAGTCTTCTTCTTAAAAATCCATTTATTCTCAATGGCTTGCCGATCATCAGGCAAGTCAACCAAAGTCCATACTTTGTTCTCATACATGGATCCCATCTCAGATTTCATGGCCTCTAGCCATTTTGCGGAATCTGGGCTCATCATCGCTTCCTCATAGTTCGTAGGTTCATCATGGTCAAGTAACATGACTTCCAGAATAGGATTACCATACCACTCTGGTGCGGATCTTACTCTGGTAGACCTACGAGGTTCAGTAGAAACTTGATCTGAAGTTTCATGATCAATATCATTAGCTTCCTCACTGATTGGTGTAGTTGTCATAGAAACCGGTTCCTGTGATGAACTACTTTCCAATAAGGGAGCAGGTACAGTTACCTCATCAAGTTCTACATTCCTCCCACTCACTTCTTTTGAGAGAAACTCCTTCTCTAGAAAGATCCGAATTTTGCAACGAATATCTTGCCTTCAGATCTGTGATAGAAGGTGTACCCAACAGTCTCTTTTGGGTATCCTATGAAGACACATTTCTCCGATTTGGGTTCGAGCTTATCTGGTTAAAGTTTCTTCACATAAGCATCACGGCCCCAAACTTTAAGAAACGACAGCTTTGGTTTCTTGCCAAACCACAGTTCATGAGGCGTCGTCTCAACGGATTTTGATGGTGCCCTATTTAACGTGAATGCGGCCGTCTCTAAAGCATAACCCCAAAACAATAGCGGTAAATCAGTAAGAGACATCATAGATCGCACCATATCTAGTAAAGTACGATTACGATGTTCGGACACACCATTTCGTTGTGGTGTTCCGGGTGGCGTGAGTTGCGAAACTATTCCGCATTGTTTCAAATGTAAACCAAACTCGTAACTCAAATATTCTCCTCTAGATCAGATCGTAGAAATTTTATTTTCTTGTTACGATGATTTTCCACTTCATCCTAAAATTCTTTGAACTTTTCAAATGTTTCAGACTTGTGTTTCATTAAGTAGATATAGCCATATCTGCTCAAATCATCTGTGAATGTCAGAAAATAACGATACCCGCCGCGAGCCTCAACATTCATTGGACCACAAACATCAGTATGTATGATTTCCAACAAATCAGTTGCTCGCTCCATAGTTCCGGAGAACGACGTTTTAGTCATCTTGCCCATGAGGCACGGTTCGCAAGTACCAAGTGATTCATAATCAAGTGATTCCAAAAGCCCATCAGTATGGAGTTTCTTCATGCGCTTTACACCGATATGACCTAAACGGTAGTGCCACAAATAAGTTGCACTATCATTATCAATTCTGTATCTTTTGGTTTCAACACTATGAATATGTGTATCACTACTATCGAGATTCAATAAAAATAGACCACTCTTCAAGGGTGCATGACCATAAAAGATATTACTCATATAAATAGGACAACCATTATTCTCTGACTTAAATGAATAACCGTCTCGCATCAAACAAGATCCAGATATAATGTTCATGCTCAACGCTGGCACCAAATAACAATTATTTAGGTCTAAAACTAATCCTGATGGTAGATGTAGAGGTAGCGTGCCGACCGCGATCACATCGACTTTGGAACCATTTCCCACGCGCATCGTCACCTCGTCCTTAGCCAATCTTCGCTTAATCTGTAGTCCCTGTTTCGAGTTGCAAATATTAGCAACAGAACCAGTATCAAATACCCAGGTACTACTGCAAGCATTAGTAAGGTACACATCAATAACATGTATATCACATATACCTTTGTTCACTTTGCCATCCTTCTTATCCGCCAAATACTTGGGGTAATTCCGCTTCCAGTGTCCAGTCTGCTTGCAGTAGAAGCACTCAGTCTCAGGCTTAGGTCCAGACTTGGGTTTCTTCTCTTGAGCAGCAACTTTTTTGCTGTTCTTCTTGAAGTTCCCCTTCTTCTTCCCTTTGCCCTTTTTCTTGAAACTGGTGGTCTTGTTAACCATCAACACTTGATGCTCCTTCTTGATTTCTACCTCCGCGGCTTTTAGCATTGCGAAGAGCTCGGGAATAGTCTTGTCCATCCCTTGCATGTTATAGTTCATCATGAAGCTCTTGTAGCTTGGTGGCAGTGATTGAAGAATTCTGTCAATGACACTATCATCAGGAAGATTAACTCCTAGTTGAATCAAGTGATTATTATACGCAGACATTTTGAGTATGTGTTCACTGACAGAACTATTATCCTCCATCTTGCAGCTATAGAACTTATTGGAGACTTCATATCTCTCAATCCGGGCATTTGCTTGAAATATTAACTTCAACTCCTGGAACATCTCATATGCTCCATGACGTTCAAAATGTCGTTGAAGGCCCGGTTCTAAGCCGTAAAGCATGGCACACTGAACTATCGAGTAGTCATCAGCTTTGCTCTGCCAGACGTTCTTAACGTCGTCAGTTGCATCAGTAGCAGGCCTGGCACCCAGCGGTGCTTCCAGGACGTAATTCTTCTGTGCAGCAATGAGGATAATCCTCAGGTTACGGACCCAGTCCGTGTAATTGCTACCATCATCTTTCAACTTTGCTTTCTCAAGGAACGCATTAAAATTCAACGGAACAATAGCACGAGCCATCTATCTACAACAAACATAGACAAGCAAAATACTATCAGGTACTAAGTTCATGATAAATTTAAGTTCAATTAATCATATTACTTAAGAACTCCCACTTAGATAGACATCCCTCTAATCTTCTAAGTGATTACGTGATCCATATCAACTACACCATGTCCGATCGTCAGGTGAGATGGAGTAGTTTCAATGGTGTACATCAATATGTTGATCATATCTACTATATGATTCACGCTCGACCTTTCAGTCTTCGTGTTCCGAGGCCATATCTATTATATGCTAGGCTCGTCAAGTTTAACCTGAGTATTCCGCGTGTGCAACTGTTTTGCACCCGTTGTATTTGAACGTAGAGCCTATCACACCCGATCATCACGTGGTGTCTCAGCACGAAGAACTTTTGCAACGGTGCATACTCAGGGAGAACACTTCTTGATAATTTAGTGAGAGATCATCTTAAAATGCTACCGTCAATCAAAGCAAGATAAGATGCATAAAGGATAAAACATCACATCCAATCAATATAAGTGATATGATATGGCCATCATCATCTTGTGCTTGTGATCTCCATCTTCGAAGCACCGTCGTGATCACCATCGTCACCGGCGCGACATCTTGATCTACATCGTAGCATCGTTTTCGTTACGCCATCTATTGCTTCTACGACCATCGCTACCGGTCTGTGATAAAGTAAAGCAATTACAGGGCGTTTGCATTTCATACAATAAAGCGACAACCATATGGCTCCTGCCAGTTGCCGATAACTTCGGTTACAAAACATGATCATCTCATACAATAAAATATAGCATCACGTCTTAACCATATCACATCACAACATGCCCTGCAAAAACAAGTTAGACGTCCTCTACTTTGTTGTTGCAAATTTTACGTGGCTGCTACGGGCTTTAGCAAGAACCGTTCTTACCTACGCATCAAAACCACAACGATAGTTCGTCAAGTTAATGTTGTTTTAACCTTCGCATGGACCGGGCGTAGCTACACTCGATTCAGCTAAAGTGAGAGAGACAGACACCTGCCAGTCACCTTTAAGCACGAGTGCTCGTAACGGTGAAACCAGTCTCGCGTAAGCATACGCGTAATGTCGGTCCGGGCCGCTTCATCTCACAATACCGCTGAGCCAAAGTATGACATGCTGGTAAGCAGTATGACTTGTATCGCCCACAACTCACTTGTGTTCTACTCGTGCATATGACATCTACGCATAAAACCAGGCTCGGATGCCACTGTTGGGGAACGTAGTAATTTCAAAAAAATTCCTACGGACACGCAAGATCATGGTGATGCATAGCAACGAGAGGGGAAAGTAATGTCCATGTACCCTCTTAGACCGTAAGTGGAAGCGTTATGACAATGCGGTTGATGTAGTCATACGTCTTCACGATCCGACCGATCCAAGTACCGAACGTACGACACCTCCGAGTTCAGCACATGTTCAGCTCGATGACGATCCCCGGACTCCGATCCAGCAAAGTGTCGGGGATGAGTTCCGCCAGCATGACGGCGTGGTGACGATGATGATGTTCTACCGGCGCAGGGCTTCGCCTAAGCTTCGCGACGATATGACCGAGGTGGAATATGGTGGAGGGGGGCACCGCACACGGCTAAGGAACGATCACGTAGATCAACTTGTGTGTTCTAGGGTGCCCCCTGCCCCCGTATATAAAGGAGGGAGGGGGAGGTGCGGCCGGCCCCCAAGGGGGGCGCCTGGAGGAGTCCTACTCCCACCGGGAGTAGGACTCCCCCCTCTTGCCTTGGTGGAGAAGGAAAGGGGGAGGGGAAAGAGGAAAGGGGGGCGCCGCCCCCCTCCTTGTCCTATTTGGACTAGGGGGAGAGGGGGCGCGCGGCCTGCCCTGGCCGGCCCTCCTCTTCTCCCTCATGGCCCATCTAGGCCCAATAACTCCCGGGGGGGGTTCCGGTAACCCCCCGGTACTCCGGAAAAATCTCGGTTTCTCCCGGAATGTTTCCGATATCCAAATATAGGCTTCCAATATATCAATCTTTATGTCTCGACCATTTTGAGACTCCTCGTCATGTCCTGGATCACATCCGGGACTCCAAAAAACCTTCGGTACATCAAAATATATAAACTCATAATGAAACTGTCATCGTAACGTTAAGCGTGCGGACCCTACGGGTTCGAGAACTATGTAGACATGACCTAGAACTATTCTCGGTCAATAACCAATAGCGGAACCTGGATGCTCATATTGGCTCCTACATATTCTACGAAGATCTTTATCGGTCAAACCGCATAACAACATACGTTGTTCCCTTTGTCATCGGTATGTTACTTGCCTGAGATTCGATCGTCGGTATCTAATACCTAGTTCAATCTCGTTACCGGCAAGTCTCTTTACTCGTTACGTAATGCATCATTCCGTAACTAACTGATTAGCTACATTGCTTGCAAGGCTTATAGTGATGTGCATTACCGAGAGAGCCCAGAGATACCTCTCCGACAATCGGAGTGACAAAACCTAATCTCGAAATACGCCAACCCAACATGTACCTTTGGAGACACCTGTAGTACTCCTTTATAATCACCCAGTTACGTTGTGACGTTTGGTAGCACCCAAAGTGTTCCTCCGGTAAACGGGAGTTGCATAATCTCATAGTTACAGGAACATGTATAAGTCATGAAGAAAGCAATAGCAATATACTAAACGATCAAGTGCTAGGCTAACGGAATGGGTTATGTCAATCACATCATTCTCCTAATGATGTGATCCCATTAATCAAATGACAACACATGTCTATGGTTAGGAAACATAACCATCTTTAATTAATGAGCTAGTCAAGTAGAGGCATACTAGTGACTATATGTTTGTCTATGTATTCACACATGTATTATGTTTCCGGTTAATACAATTCTAGCATGAATAATAAACATTTATCATGATATGAGTAAATAAATAATAACTTTATTATTGCCTCTAGGGCATATTTCCTTCAATGACAGCGTACCTCTCTGGGTGCTCCGGGTCCAAGGGTATCTTCTTTGTCTCTCTGGCCAGCTTGAACGATCCTTCTGCTTCCGACTCCTTGGGGTCGGGCGACATCTCGGGCTGCTTGCCGGCCATCGCCACAACCCGATCAAGGAGCCGCTTCTCGGCTGCGATCACCAAGGACTCGGCCAGCCAACTGCTTTCGACCACGCAGGTGGACGACTTTCTGTAGTCGCCGGCTACGGTTAGAATCCCCTTGGAACTCGGCATCTTCATCTTGAGGTAGGCGTAGTGGGGGACCGCCATGAACTTGGCCAAAGCAGGTCGGCCAAGCAACGCATGGTACGGGCTTTCGAGGTCCACCACTTCAAACCAAATTGGCTCTCGGCGGAAATCATCTTTGTCCCCAAAGAGGACGTCTATCAGGATCTTGCCGATTGGCGAGCAGGAAAGGCCGGGAACAATGCCGTGGAACACAGTCCGGCTGCTCTGAAGCTATCTTTGCTTGATTCCTAACTTCTCCATGTTATCCTTGTACAGGATGTTGATACTGCTGCCTCCGCCTATCAGCACTCGCGAGAAACGAGCGGCCCGCCTATCTGTGGCGAGTGTGGCGCCTAAGACCAGGGCGTAGGACCCCGGACTCGGCATCACCTCTGGGTGATCAGCTCTCCTCCAACTGATAGGCTTTTCAGACCAGTGCATGAACTCTGGAGTGCTTGATGCGACTGCGTTCACCTCTTGCTGCTGCAGCCACCTGCTGCGTCGATCGTCAGCCACACTGGTGAACACCACATAGGCTCCGTGCTCATCTGGGTACTCGTCTTGTATCGCGCCGACTGGCCTGACAGTCGACTGCTGGAGCGGCGATGGAGGCGGCGGCCCAGCAGGCGGGGGAGGGAGTAGGCCGTCTCCCTTGGCGATTCTGGTGAGCCAGTGGCATTTCCGGGTAGTGTGATTTGACGGCTTCGCGCCGCTGTGGAACTTGCAGGGGCCATCTAGAGTCTGTTCATAGGAGAAGGCCGGCAACCAGTTGGACTTGCCGCCTTTCTGTCGCTTGGTCGGAGGCTGCCCCTCCGGTTGTTGGTCTTCGACTGTCGCCACTTGCCGGCTGTTGGAAACCGGCTGTGGGGCCTTGCGCTTGTGATCGCTTTGCTGCTGCCGCCGACTGGTGTCCCCAGCTGGAGTTCTTGGAGCCTGAGGGGCTAGTTTGCCAGTCACACTAACTTGAATCTCCGCCTTCATGGAGGAGTCGGCCGTGGCGTACTTGTCTGCTGTGACCAGCAGCTCGTCGAGGGTTTCTGGCTCGTCGCACAGGATCTTGTGCTTGAGGAGGGTGCCTTCTCTGCACCCGACAGTAAAGTACTCGATAGCCTGCACCTCGTGCACGCCCTCGCAAGAGTTCCGAATCTCGGCCCAGCGCGTGAGGTAGTCGCGAGTGGACTCGTCGGGGCCTTGGACGCACAAGGAGAGTTGGCGAGGCTTGGGAGGTCGCTTGTACATGCTCGTGAAGTTGCGGACGAAGGCCTCGGTGAAGTCGACCCAGCTATTGATGCTGCGGGGCTTCAAGCTGTTCAACCATGTCCGGCCGCGCTGTCACGCCCAATATGCGATACTATCCTAAAGAGACTCGAAGGTCCCACCAAGGATAGAACCGCATATTGAAACGCTTTTGCAAGGTGGATATCATTACATCAACATTACATAATAGATGGGGATACATACAAGGGGCATACAATGCCACATGAATACAACATCATCATACATAAGAGCACCATCCGACTACGGATGAAACACAAACAGAAACCCAAACGACATCCATCCTGCTAGCCCAGGCTGCCAACCTGGAACCTATCCCCTGATCAAAGAAGAAGCAGAAGAAGAACTCCAATACAAGCAAACATCGCTCCCGCGTCATGAACATCGCGTAACCTGTACCTGCAACTGTTGTTGTAGTAATCTGTGATCCACGAGGACTCAGCAATCCCATTACCATGGGTATCAAGACTAGCAAAGCTTAAAGGGAAAGGAAGGGGTAAAGTGGTGAGGCTGCAGCAGCGACTAAGCATATATGGTGGCTAACATACGCAAATAAGAGCGAGAAGAGAGCAAACGGAACGGTCGTGAAACTAGCAATGATCAAGAAGTGATCCTGAACTCCTACTTACGTCAAACATAACTCAAAACCGTGTTCACTTCCCGGACTCCACCGAAAAGAGACCATCACGGCTACACACGCGGTTGATGCATTTTAATTCGGATCTGGTGTCAAGTTATCTACAACCGGAGATTAACAAATTCCCATATGCCTATAACCGCAGGCACGACTTTCGAAAGATTATACCACAAAGGGGTGTCCCAACTTAGCCCATGATAAGCTCTCGCGATCAACGAAGGATATACCTTCTCCCAGGAAGACCCGATTAGACTCGGAATCCCGGTTTACAAGACATTTCGACAATGGTAAAACAAGACCAGCAAAGCCGCTCGATGCGCCGACAATCCTGATAGGAGCTGCACATATCTCGTTCTCAGGGCAACACCGGATAAGTCAAGCTACGAGTAAAACCAGACTTCAAGTTTCCCCGAGGTGGCCCCGCAGGCTGTTCAGTTCGGACCAACACTTAGACAAG
>NC_041389.1:477126562-477148496 GCF_002162155.2 Triticum dicoccoides
AAATAAAGATGACCCTCGGGTTGGCCGACCCAAGGGAAAGGTATAGGTGGTGGTGAGGCAAATGGTAAAACCAAGGTTGGGCCTTGCTAGAGGAGTTTTATTCAAAGCGAACTGTCAAGGGGGTCCCATAAGTCACCCAACCGCGTAAGGAACGCAAAATCCGGGAACATAACACCGGTATGACGGAAAACTAGGGCGGCAAGAGTGGAAGAGAACACCAGGAATAAGGCCGAGTCTTCCACCCTTTACCAAGTATATAGATGCATTAATAATAATATAAGAGATATTGTGATATCCCAACATAATCCTGTCCACCATGGAGCAATCTTCAACTTCACCTGCAACTAACAACGCTATAAGAGGGCTGAGCAAAGCGGTAACATAGCCAAGCAACGGTTTGCTAGGAAGGGTGTCAAAGGTTAGAGGTTCATGGCAATTTGGGAGGCTTGATAAACAAGTGATAGGTAGCGCAGCACAGCGATAGAACGAAGCAACTAGCATAGCAATGATAGTAAAGAGATCCAAGGTGACAGTCATCTTGCCTGAAATCCCGCAAGGAAGAAGAACGAGTCCATGAAGAAGACGAACGGATGAAGCCGAACCAAGCGTAGACGAACGAATCCTCACGATCGCAACGAAACGAGAACTATCGAGAAGAAGCACACAACAAGGTAAACACACCACACATATACAAGACATGATGCACAACCAAGCATGATGCAAGACAAGACTACATGAAGCTACTCATGGCAAGAGATGATGCATACAAGAGCAACACATCAAAGCAAGTTTAAATGAGGCCAGAAACAACATATAACAATTCCGGTAAGTCCTCATATGCATATTTCGAAATTGGTCCAGATCTGAATAAACCGTATGTTCAAGTTGTTAAACAGCAAGTTAAGATACAATAAGATGATCTACACGAGATTCTAGTCAAGTTACATATAAAGTTCATTTAGTTCGGAGCTACGGCCTAGAAGATATGAGCAAAACAAGTTAAACATGGCATTGATGCAAAATGCATTCAAACATCAAGAAAACACACCAAAACAAGGATGCAACATGATAATATGAAGCTACATGCAAAATCAAGCAATTTTCTTGTAGAGCACACTCAAAACGGAGCAACAGTTCAACACACACACACTATACAAGTTATAGCACCAATCTGTCCAAAACAGCAACTAGGCATATTGCAAGCATCAAAACAACATGCTACAGCACCCCAACATGAGAATAAAAGGAATGGACATGATGTACAGGTAAAGCATAACAAAACATGAACACTGAGCTATCTCCAGAAATCACTAGAACATGCTCAAACACACATGGCAAGGTTGCAAATAATAACAGTTCAGACTTTGCAGAAAATAACATCAGGTTGCAATGTTTAGAGCTATCAAACAAAATGTTACAGGAACTTATCATGGCAAACAAAGGCATTGCATGATACTACTAAATGCATAGAACAAAAGTCCTTCACTGACCATGAGCCAAAAAGGATCAAAAAATATGATGGCACCCATGTAAACATAGCAAGTTATAATACAGATTCATACATGGCAGGAACAACGATAAGAAGGCATGTAGATGAGCTTGTACCACTCACCACAGAGCAATACATGGAATGACAAGGCAACCAACAGTAAGAAGACATGTTTAAGAAGCTAAGCATGGCAAGAGAAAGTCCATAGGGTGCATGGATCACTAGCAACAATCATGGCAACAACTGAACTTAATGTTAACAGGCTGACAGCAACATTATTTAGCAACTTTGGAGCAAGGAAACAACAAGCTACAACAGGCTATAAATGCAACCAGGGCCATGGATGGATAGAGCATGACATGTAGAACAAAACACCCTTAGTGAACTTCTCCAGATTGTGCATAGAATGACTTGTAGCAGCAGGTTTACATAGCATCACGAAATAACAGATTCAGCCTAGCAAAACAGTAACAGCACGTACCCTACTTAACAAGCTTGATTCACTCACCACAAGTCATTGCATGACAAGATAAGCATAGCATCAGCAAGAATACATGTTTATGAAACAAACCAAGGCAAGAACAAGTTCATGGCCTGCAAGGATCAACTACAACAACCTTGGCAAAATTGAATAACAAGTAAACATCTGCCAGGAAACATTTTGTAGCAAAAGTAGAGCACGCAAATGACATGCTAGACTACTCCATAATTGCAATCAGGGGCATGAATGGATAGACAATAACCATATTTTCAAAACATCCTTAATGAAGTATCTCAAAATATGCATGGATCTCTCTGTAGCATCATGTTTACATGGCATCAAATAACAGCAGAACAGGGACTAAAATCAGCAACATCACAAAGCCTAGTTTGCATGCTTGTGCTAGTCACCACATTGATCACAAAAATACATGGTAAGCACCTCTGTAAGGAAGACATGACATAGATCAAAACACATGTAGACATCAACCTCATAGGATGAACACATCAATCATGGAAAAAATGACAAATGAGCATGTTGTGTTAACAGTCAGCAGACAATATTATATAGCACTCTTGCAACGATGATTCAGGCGTCAAGATGAACTCAAATGAATATTATGCAATGGAATGAAATGAAGTACTCGTTGAGATGAACAATTTGACATATTGCATGCACAAAATGGAGCAGTATGCAAGGAGATATGACAGGTCAAATAGCGCATGAAAATGTTATAGATCTGGGGACTTGGACGAAAATATACCCTCCAAAAAGTCAACTCGGGACGGGACGGAGCGGGATGGCGCGGTGCGGGATGGATTCGGCCGTTTGGTTGGAGGGATGGGTGGATCTCGTCCACCCTGACGAGATCTCACCGGAGTTGGCCGGAGCTCGGTGGTGGCGTTCATGGCGGCGGCGGCTCGCTGCGAGGGAGAGAGAGATGGTGAGGGGAGGAAGGAGAAAAAGGGAGGGAGAGAGAGGCCGGGCGCTGGCGACGTGACCTGCAGCGGTGGTCGGCAGTGAGACGGCACAGCGGCCTGCGGGGACGCGGGAGGCGGCCCGCGCCGGAGCAGACGACGGATCCGGCGGGCGGCACGGATCTCCAGGGAGGCGACGGCGAGGGTTGAGGCGGCGGGGCGAGGCAGAGCTCCGGCCGGCAGCGGCGAGCTTGTCGGGGCGGTGAAGACGGCGGAGGGCGCGGCCAACGCGTGGGTCGAGGCGGTAGCGAGACCGAGGGGCTCCGGCGAGCCCATGGCGGCGGCGAACGGCGCACCGGCGGCGGGGAGCGCGCGGGGGTGCGGGGCGGTGACGCGCGGGTTCGACCGGGCCCCAGATGGGCTCGGCGGGCTGGATGCGGGCTGCGACGGGCCGGCGGCGCGGGGAGGCGGCGCGGGCCACGTGGCAACGCGTCATTGGGCGAGGAGCGGCGGCGCGGACATGTCCGTCACGATATGGACATGTCCGGCAGCGGGAGGAGGACGAAAGCTAGGGTTTCGGGGGTTTGGACTGCGGAATTTCGGGGAGAACACATATTTATAGATAGAGGGAGCTAGGAGAGTCCAAATGAGGAGCGGTTTTCGGTCATGCGATCGTGATCGAACGGCGGAGAGCATGGAGTGGGTTTGGATGGGTTTTGGGCCACTTTGGAAGGGGTGTTGGGCTGCAAAGAGAAGGGGGGGTTTTGGGCTACGCGGTTAACCGTTGGAGTACCAAACGACCTCCAAATGGCACGAAACTTGACAGGTGGTCTACCGGTGCTATACCAAGGCCGCTTGGCAAGACTCGGTCCATTCCGAGAAAGTTTAACACCCGCACACAACGAGAGACAAAAGGGGAACGCCGGAGGGCATAGGAGTGCCGGATCGCGAAACAGACAACGGGGAAAAAGCTCGGATGCATGAGACGAACACGTATGCAAAATGAAATGCACATGATGATATGACAAAGTGCAACACGCAAGCAAATGACATGGCAACGATGGCGAATAACTGGCAGACACCTGGCGCATCGAATCCAGGGCGTTACAACACTCCTCCACTAACAAGAGATCTCGTCCCGAGATCTTAGGACCGAGACGGGAAGGAAAAGGGATGAGGTGAAAACAAGAACTCAAGAGAAGAAGCAAAGAATCGAGAGCACTCGAGAAAAAGAGAGGAACGACGAGAATGACGAGAATCGAAAGCTCACGGGATCAGATAGACTATGAAACCACTCCGGTTGGCACGAGATAAGAAACGAATAAGACTGAAAGGATTGAGGCAGCACTCTGGCTGAAACATGGAGGAATAGAACACGAGCTTCACAATATGGAATGACACTTGATGAAGACATGACACAAAACCTCCGGAAAGAATTAAAAGAGTTGAATGAAAAGAACGGAGAATAAAATGACAACTTGTGCCACGAATGAAATAGAAAACAACCTTAGAAGAAAAGATTGAATGGAGTTGTTGAGAAAATTCAACAACAAAAAGAATAAGCTTGTCGTGGTCTTATAGATAACATCTCAAGATCATAAGGTGATAACCGGCCACAAATGGAAAAGATTAAATAGCTGAGAAGAATGAAGAAATGCAAAACTCCACTTCCAAAGAAAATGAAGAATTATTTGCGCTTCGAGACGCGAGAAGAAAAGATACTTGAACTCCACCAACAAAATCTTGATGAACTCTTGAAGAATGAATTAAATCATGAAGAACCACCATGAAGAACTCCATTGACAAAAAGATGATGAGATAGAATGAAAGATGAAAAGGATAAGATTAAAGCCTTGCGATGATTTAGATAGAGGTTCAGACGAAATGGCTGAGGAAATTGAACTCCGGAAAAGAAAAGATGGGAAACACTTGGAACTAGAATTTATTCATCAAGAACAAACTCCGAAGGAAGGGATTAATCACTTGGATGAAATAAGAATAAGATTTATTGTATGCTTATCCTTCATTAATATAAATTGATGACAAAA
This sequence comes from Triticum dicoccoides, assembly GCF_002162155.2. Classification (NCBI taxonomy): domain Eukaryota; kingdom Viridiplantae; phylum Streptophyta; class Magnoliopsida; order Poales; family Poaceae; genus Triticum; species Triticum dicoccoides. Next base: position 477,131,498 of record NC_041389.1, read on the forward strand.
ACGGATTTTGCATACTACTTATTCTTCTAGAAAAAGGATTGAGAAGATATAGCGCAAACTTGAGAAAGTCTTCATGAACCACCGGTAGGATGGAAAGAAGGACTGGATTGATACGATAACAAAGGAAAAAAATCTGAATGAACCACCGTAAGAATTCGGAATGACTGATGAAAGAGAATGAATCACCGGGAAGAATTAGAAGAACAAATATGCTAGAGGGGATTTAGATGCAAAATAATAAAGAGATCATGAGCTGATTAAAGAACACTTGAAGGAAGCACCGGAATAATTGGATAACAGTAGCTGAAATGATGGCCTCCGGTGAAAGGAAAAAGAAATCAACTCCTGAAATACTCCGGATGGGTAAGAAAGAACATCTGACAAACTAAAATAATTCGAGAGGATGATATGAAAACTCTTCTTCGATCTTCAAATGATGACGAGAAACACCACCAAAAATTACTGAGATACTCTGGGAGAATGAAAAGCCGAAAAGGTTGAGCCAACAATGAAATGATTGGAAATCGATCTTGGACAAGCATCTGACTGATGGGATCCATTATTACGTCAGACTTGAAAAGAATTTAGAATAACTCCGGGGAATTAGAAGAGTCAGGTAAGATCCTGGGAAAAGACCTGTGGGTTAGGGCCCACTAAAAGAAAACACTGTTGGAAAGTGATGTTGAAGAGGTAGATGATGCACTGGAACAATTGAAATATTTGAATGAGGTGACAACCTCGAATCAATTGGCACAGAGACGAATCTCCTGAGATGTCTTGAGGACTCCGGAAGGAAAAACTGGCGAGAGGCGAACGAGCAGGGAAAACACTTGAGCTACGGAAAAGAATATGATCAACCCGAAAACTTGAATTGCGTCCACCGGAGAAGAAAAAGAGATGGAGAATGACGAACGAGATGAGAATTCACCGGTTGAAATAATTGAGGGAAGACTGAAGAGGCTCCGTATGAATGAAAATTGATGCTCGAAAGAGACTGAGGCTCCGGGAAGAAGAGGGTGGGAGGGAGGGAAAACAAATGCAACTTGGAAGGGGAAATCGACGAATATCTTGAAGAGAAAACACCGGTTGAAATCATTGAGGAGAGAGAGCAAAAACTTCGCATGAGTAGGATGGATACTCGTTTACGGACTCCGATTCTGAGAAGAAGAAGGGGTGGGCGGGTGGGAAAAGAAAAACAACTGAGGACAGAGAAAACAACGTCGTGGAGGAAGAACTGAGGATTGATCTCGCAAAGATGAAGAGGGTCAAGTCAACTTGACGAGAAATGCACCGGATGAAAAGAGATGAGAACCAACGATCGGAAAACCAACTGCGTGATCCTAAAGAAAATTTTGAAGGGGGAGAGGAGTAATTCAAAACACCTACGTCAAGATTCCTTACCAGAGCGACGAAGGGGCAGAGGAGTAAAAAGAATTCCTACTCTCCGATATAACTAGACTCCGAAAACAGTTTTCTTCTAGACTCAACAACAGCCAAACTACACGATCAATCAAGGGGGCTCCTAGAGTCGGTCGTGGCTCTGATACCAACTTGTCACGCCCAATATGCGATACTATCCTAAAGAGACTCGAAGGTCCCACCAAGGATAGAACCGCATATTGAAACACTTTTGCAAGGTGGATATCATTACATCAACATTACATAATAGATGGGGATACATACAAGGGGCATACAATGCCACATGAATACAACATCATCATACATAAGAGCACCATCTGACTACGGATGAAATACAAACAGAAACCCAAACGACATCCACCCTGCTAGCCCAGGCTATCGACCTGGAACCTATCCCCTGATCGAAGAAGAAGCAGAAGAAGAACTCCAATACAAGCAAACATCGCTCTTGCGTCATGAACATCGCGTAACTTGTACCTGCAACTGTTGTTGTAGTAATTTGTGAGCCACGTGGACTCAGCAATCCCGTTACCATGGGTATCAAGACTAGCAAAGCTTAAAGGGAAAGGAATGGGTAAAGTGGTGAGGCTGCAGCAGCGACTAAGCATATATGGTGGCTAACATACGCAAATAAGAGCGAGAAGAGAGCAAACGGAACGGTCGTGAAACTAGCAATGATCAAGAAGTGATCCTGAACTCCTACTTACGTCAAACATAACCCAAAACTGTGTTCACTTCCCGGACTCCACCGAAAAGAGACCATCACGGCTACACACGCGGTTGATGCGTTTTAATTCGGATCTGGTGTCAGGTTATCTACAACCGGACATTAACAAATTACCATATGCCTATAACCGCAGGCACGGCTTTCGAAAGATTATACCCTGCAGGGGTGTCCCAACTTAGCCCATGATAAGCTCTCGCGATCAACGAAGGATATACCTTCTCCCAGGAAGACCCGATCAGACTCGGAATCCCGGTTTACAAGACATTTCGACGATGGTAAAACAAGACCAGCAAAGCCGCCCGATGCGCCGACAATCCCGATAGGAGCTGCACATATCTCATTCTCAGGGCAACACCGGATAAGTCAAGCTATGAGTAAAACCAGACTTCGAGTTTCCCCGAGGTGGCCTCGCAGGCTGCTCAGTTCGGACCAACACTTAGACAAGCACTGGCCCGGGGGGGGCTAAAATAAAGATGACCCTCGGGTTGGCCGACCCAAGGGAAAGGTATAGGTGGTGGTGAGGCAAATGGTAAAACCAAGGTTGGGCCTTGCTGGAGGAGTTTTATTCAAAGCGAATTGTCAAGGGGGTCCCATAAATCACCCAACCGCGTAAGGAACGCAAAATCCAGGAACATAACACCGGTATGATGGAAAACTAGGGCGGCAAGAGTGGAACAAAACACCAGGCATAAGGCCGAGTCTTCCACCCTTTACCAAGTATATAGATGCATTAATAATAATATAAGAGATATTGTGATATCCCAACATAATCCTGTCCACCATGGAGCAATCTTCAACTTCACCTGCAACTAACAACGCTATAAGAGGGCTGAGCAAAGCGGTAACATAGCCAAGCAACGGTTTTCTAGGAAGGGTGTCAAAGGTTAGAGGTTCATGGCAATTTGGGAGGCTTGATAAACAGGTGATAGGTAGCGCAGCATAGCGATAGAACGAAGCAACTAGCATAGCAATGATAGTAAAGAGATCCAAGGTGACGGTCATCTTGCCTAAAATCCCGCAAGGAAGAAGAATGAGTCCATGAAGAAGACGAACGGATGAAGCCGAACCAAGCGTAGACGAACGAATCCTCACGATCGCAACGAAACGAGAACTATCGAGAAGAAGCACACAACAAGGTAAACACACCACACATATACAAGACATGATGCACAACCAAGCATGATGCAAGACAAGACTACATGAAGCTACTCGTGGCAAGAGATGATGCATACAAGAGCAACACATCAAAGCAAGTTTAAATGAGGCCGGAAACAACATATAACAATTCCGGTAAGTCCTCATATGCATATTTCGAAATTGGTCCAGATCTGAATAAACTGTATGTTCAAGTTGTTAAACAGCAAGTTAAGATACACTAAGATGATCTACACGAGATTCTAGTCAAGTTACATATAAAGTTCATTTAGTTCGGAGCTACGGCCTAGAAGATATGAGCAAAACAAGTTAAACATGGCATTGATGCAAAATGCATTCAAACATCAAGCAAACACACCAAAATAAGGATGCAACATGATAATATGAAGCTACATGCAAAATCAAGCAATTTTTATGTAGAGCACACTCAAAACGGAGCAACGCTTCAACACACACACACTATACAAGTTATAGCACCAATCTATCCAAAACAGCAACTAGGCATATTGCAAGCATCAAAACAACATGCTACAGCACCCAACCATGAGAACAAAAGGAATGGACATGATATACAGGTAAAGCATAACAAAACATGAACACTGAGCTATCTCCAGAAATCACTAGAACATGCTCAAACACACATGGCAAGGTTGCAAATAATAATAGTTCAGACTTTGCAGAAAATAACATCAGGTTGCAATGTTTAGAGCTATCAAACAAAATGTTACAGGAACTTATCATGGCAAACAAAGGCATTGCATGATACTACTAAATGCATAGAACAAAAGTCCTTTACTGACCATGAGCCAAAAAGGATCAGAACATATGATGGCACCCATGTAAACATAGCAAGTTATAATACAGATTCATACATGGCAGGAACAACGATAAGAAGGCATGTAGATGAGCTTGTACCACTCACCACAGAGCAATACCTGGAATGACAAGGCAACCAACAGTAAGAAGACATGTTTAAGAAGTTAAGCATGGTAAGAGAAAGTCCATAGGGTGCATGGATCACTAGCAACAATCATGACAACAACTGAACTTAATGTTAACAGGCTGACAGCAACATTATTTAGCAACTTTGGAGCAAGGAAACAACAAGCTACAACAGGCTATAAATGCAACCAGGGCCATGGATGGATAGAGCATGACATGTAGAACAAAACACCCTTAGTGAACTTCTCCAGATTATGCATAGAATGACTTGTAGCAGCAGGTTTACATAGCATCACGAAATAACAGATTCAGCCTAGCAAAATAGTAACAGCACGTACCCTACTTAACAAGCTTGATTCACTCACCACAAGTCATTGCATGACAAGATAAGCATAGCATCAGCAAGAATACATGTTTATGAAACAAACCAAGGCAAGAACAAGTTCATGGCATGCAAGGATCAACTACAACAACCTTGGCAAAATTGAATAACATGTAAACAATCTGCCAGGAAACATTTTGTAGCAAAAGTAGAGCACGCAAATGACATGCTAGACTACTCCATAATTGAAAGCAGGGGCATTAATGGACAGAAAATAACCATATGTTCAAAACATCCTTATTGAAGTATCTCAAAATATGCATGCATCTCTCTGTAGCATCATGTTTACATGACATCAAATAACAGCAGAACAGGGACTAAAATCAGCAACATCACGAAGCCTACTTTGCATGCTTGTGCTAGTCACCACATTGATCACAAAAATACATGGTAAGCACCTCTGTAAGGAAGACATGTCATAGATCAAAACACATGTAGACATCAACCACATAGGATGCACACATCAATCATGGCAAAAATGACAAATGAGCATGTTCTGTTAACAGTCAGCAGACAATATTATATAGCACTCTTGCAACGATGATTCAGGCATCAAGATGAACTCAAATGAATATGATGCAATGGAATAAAATGAAGTACTCGTTGAGACGAACAATTTGACATATTACACGCACAAAATGGAGCAGTATGCAAGGAGATATGGCAGGTCAAACAGGGCATGAAAATGTTACAGATCTAGGGACTTAGATGAAAATATACCCTCCGAAAAGTCAACTCGGGACGGGACGGAGCGGGATGGCGCGGTGTAGGGCGGATCCGGCCGTTTGGTTGGAGGGATGGGTGGATCTCGTCCACCCCGACGAGATCTCACCGGAGTTGGCCGGAGCTCGGTGGTGGCGTTCATGGCGGCGGCGGCTCGCTGCGAGGGAGAAAGAGAGATGGTGAGGGGAGGAAGGAGAAAAAGGGAGGGAGAGAGAGGCCGGGCGCTGGCGACGTGACCTGCAGCGGTGGTCGGCGGCGAGACGGCGCAGCGGCCTACGGGGATGCGGGAGGCGGCCCGCGCCAAAGCAGAAGGCGGATCCGGCGGGCGGCGCGGATCTCCAAGGAGGCGACGATGGGAGCTGAGGCGGTGGGGCGAGGCAGAGGTCCGGCCGGCGGCGGCGAGCTTGTCGGGGCGGCGAAGGCGGCGGAGGGCGCGGCCAACGCGCGGGTCGAGGCGGCGGCGAGACCGAGGGGCTCGGGCGAGCCCATGGCGGCGGCGAACGGCGCACAGGCGGCGGGGAGCGCGCGGGGGCACGGGGCGGCGGCGCGAGGGTCCGACCGGGCCCCAGATGGGCTCGGCGGGCTGGCTGCGGGCTGTGACGGGCCGGCAGCGTGGGCCACGTGGCAATGCGTGATTGGGCGAGGAGCGGCAGCACGGACATGTCCGGCACGATATGGACATGTCCGGCAGCGGGAGGAGGATGAAAGCTAGGGTTTCGGGGGTTTGGACTGCGGAATTTCGGGGAGAACACATATTTATAGATAGAGGGAGCTAGGAGAGTCCAAATGAGGAGCGGTTTTAGGCCACGCAATCGTGATCGAACGGCGGAGAGCATGGAGGGGGTTTGGATTGGTTTTGGGCCACTTTGGAAGAGGTGTTGGACTGTAAAGAGAAGGGGGGTTTTGGGCTACACGGTTAACCGTTGGAGTACCAAACGACCTCCAAATGGCACGAAACTTGACAGGCGGTCTACCGGTGCTATACCAAGGCCGCTTGGCAAGACTCAATCCATTTCGAGAAAGTTTAACACCCGCACACAATGAGAGACAAAAGGGGAACGCCGGAGGGCATAGGAGTGCCGGATCGCGAAACGGACAACGGGGAAGAAGCTCGGATGCATGAGACGAACACGTATGCAAAACGAAATGCACATGATGACCTGGCAAAGTGCAGCATGCAAGCAAATGACATGGCAACGACGGCGAATAACTGGCAGACACATGGCGCATCGAATCCGGGGCGTTACACATGCCCTGGAGCATGAGCGCAACATATCTTACGGCAACATGCTTGTTGCCATTTGCTATATTGACGGCTGTGGAGTAATCAATCAGCCAGTCCTCCGGCTTCATGGTGCCGGTGTACTTGGGTGTGTCTCGGGGGAGCGTGAACCCTTTGTGAAAAGGCTCATCTCGGATGCGGGGTCCGAAACAGGGAGGACCCAACTCGTCTTCTTCTTCCAGCGCCAGGGATCGGTGGAGTCGGTCGATCCGGTGGCGGGCGTCATTCTCTCTGACTCCCTCTCGGCGGCCAAGGCGGTTGCCGAGAGTCGGATGCTCTACGGGTGGTGGGGAGACTCGCCTTTCTCTGTGAGGAGGGGGAGGCAGATAGTCGTCCCGCCGTTCCACCGCTTTGGGGCGGCCGTCTTGGTCGCGCTCGATGGTGATGCGAGTGCGACTGTGGCTGACAGACGGCTCCTTGTCTTTCTTTCCGCGGACTCCGCCAGTCGGCGTCCGAGACATCGCGCCTTGATCTCGGCGGGGTGGCGGGTCGTCGTTTTGTCGCTGCGGCGCCTCCGTGCGGCAGCCGGCTTCATTCTGCGCCGCAGCCGCGTCGAGGAGCTGCTGAACTCGCTCCGTCATCAGGCGGCGCTCTTCGCCCTTGAAGTTGTCGAGCTCATCCACCGCCGCCTGGGCGGCGCGGATGTTCTCCGCAGGCGTGGCATACACAGGGTGATCGGCCCCGAACAGATTGGCGATTGCCGCGCCGTGTTGCCGGACCGCGCCTAGGCGGCTAGGCCCAGTCGGAGCCGGCGAGCCGCCCACGGCGCGATCCATAACACGTTGGTAGGCTTCTGACAAGCATCTCATTCTTGCCAGCTTCTTCACGCCCTCGATGCGCTGAAGGCGGTGCGCCTCCAGCGTCTCGGCGTCAGCGTCTCCCGGAATCGGTGCAGACAAGTCTCCCAGAGCCGCGTCGAGCGGGTCATGAACGCCTTCGCTAGAGCACTCGCCGTGGTCAAGGACGAGAACCTCCGTGATGGTGCTTCCGACGCTCCCTGCGCAAGGGAGCGACTCATCGTAGACCACCACGTTGGTGGGGAACGCGTCGAGCGACGCAGTGTCGGAGTCGACCAGCATCGGGTCGGTGGAGCCTATGGAATCCAGGTCTACAGCAGGCTCGCTGGCGACGTGGAGTTGGTCGAGGAGGCTCTCGGGGCCACCCGTGCCTGCGTCGGATGCAGGCTCATCGGAGAGGCGAACCTCGCCGATAAGTTCGGCGAGGCAGCTGGCTGCGCAGGCGATCTCAGCGCCATGCAGCGCGTCGGCGTAGACTCCGTCTGGCGTGCCGGGCTGGCTGTGCTCGCCAGGGAGGAACATGGTTCCCGTCCAGAGCAGGTCTCCGGACGACGGTGCACCTCGCCCCATGGTGGGCGCCAAATGTCGGGGGTTGGGTACGACATATGTCAAAGGATGGCTTATCATGGTGGGAGCGAGTAGAACGTCGCCGGTGCCCGGAAGCGGGATGAGGCGAAGACATGCACGCCGGCGGATCTTACCCAGCTTCAGGGCTCTCCGAGGAGATAACACCCCTACTGCTTCTCTGCGGGGTCTCCGCATGATCACTATGGCGAAGTGACTACAAGGTTGCTCCTAGAGCTGTGTTCTGGAGGTAGGAGAGGGCAAGACTAGCTCCCTCCTTCCTATATGATCGGTCTAATACTAGAGAGGCTATCCCCCTTGCATGGGTGCCCTGGGGGGCTTATATAGGCTTGCCGCCCCAGGGATACAATGGTAATCCGGCTGGGCGCGGGTCCCAGCCGTCTGTCTCTCAGGCCGTCGTCTTCTCCGCCAACTACCGGGGCCCGCCGACTGGCGGGCCCCGCAGATAGGCCTGGTACTGTAGCGGTGCTCATGATGACACTGGCTTGGTCATGAGGTCATGGCAACAGTGCCGCCGTCCGGCGGACGATCACTGTCACCATTCCCCGTCTTGTCTGATTAATGGAGTGCGGGGCCCGTGGGAGGGGCCGGCCGACTCCAAGGGGCCGACTCCCACGGGCCCGGCTTCGAGGCGCTCTTGCCGTCTTCTGTTCTCTCGCTGACAGGCGGTCCCTCCGTCTCCGGGCTGTACAGGTAGGCGTCGTGGGCACAGTACGCCGCCCACTGAGGCTGAGGTCAGGGCCGGCATGGCAACAGTGCCGCGCCACGATGGAGATCTCCAACGATACGACGCACAGTAGCCATGCCATCCCCTCGTAGGCGGGGTAGAGACGGCCATGCAATGACCGTACCCCGCCCCGCCATCGTGGCGAAGGCACGAGAGGGTTGGAGTCGCGGGCCGACTCCCATAGTCGTCTTATCTTGAAGTCGCCAGCCAAGAGTCGGCTCGTCTCGAAGTCGCCAGCCAAGAGTTGGCTTAACTCGAAGCCATCCCTGGGACTCGGCTGTGCGGTACTGTCGCCACCGCCTCCCAGGAGGCGGCTCTTCATTGTGGGGTCTTGAGGGGTGCACTCGGCCCCGACGTTTCGAAAGGTTCTAGGGCTCGGGTTAGCCTACCCGTGGACCATTACTCCGACAAACCCTCTCTACTTTTTCGCACATGCTATGTGGGTGAAATGATGATATCATGCCAAGTTTCAACCTTTTTCAGAGTTCATTTGTAGTGCTTTTCAATTTCAGGGTCATTTAGCTCAAAACAAATCTGTAAATGCATGAAAAATAGCAAATGATGTCAGAAAGGGTTGAAAGTTGAAGACGTGGCTTTGAATGGTGCATACTGAACGCAAAAAAGTCTGGAGTTGTAATAAGTTTAAAAAATGAGGTGTCGGTATAACAGATGAGTTTTCGTCCGAAACCCTGATACTTCGAAAGAGATTGTCCAGTTTGTACACGAGGTGCATCCAGTTTTTACCGTAACCCTCTCTACTTTTTCGCACATGCTATCTGGTTGAAATGATGATATCATGCCAAGTTTCAACATTTCTAAAGTACATTTGTGGTGCTTTTCAATTTCAGGGTCATTTAGCTCAAAACAAATCTGTAAATGCATGAAAAATAGCAAATGATGTCATAAAGGGTTGAAAGTTGATGATGTGGCTTTGAATGGTGCATACTGAATGCAAAAAAGGTCTGGAGTTGTAACAAGTATAAAAAAATGAAGTGCCGGTGTAATATATGAGTTTTCGTCCGAAACCCTGATACTTCAAAAGAGATTGTCCAGTTTGTATATGAAGTGCATCCAGTTTTTGTCATAACCCTCTCTACGTTTCCGCACAAGCTGTGTGGGTGAAATGATGACACCATGCCATGTTTCAACCTTTTCAGAGTTCATTTGTAGTAATTTTTCAATTTCAGGGTCATTTAACTCAAAATAAATCTGTAAATGCATGAAAAATAGCACATGATGTCAGAAATGGTTGAAAGTTGATGACGTGGCTTTGAATGATGTATACTGAACGTAAAAAAGTCTAGAGTTGTAATAATTAAAAAAATAAAGTGCCGGTGTAACATATGAGTTTTCGTCCGAAATCCTAACACTTCGAAAGAGATTGTCCAGTTTGGACATGAAGTGTATCCAGTTTTTGCCGTAACCGTCTCTAATTTTTTGCATATGCTATGTGGGTGAAATGATGATACCATGCCATGTTTCAACCTTTTCAGAGTTCATTTGTAGTGATTTTCAATTTCAGGGTCGTTTAGCTCAAAACAAATTTGTAAATGCATAAAAAATAGCAAATGATGTCAGAAAGGGTTGAAAGTTGATGACGTGGCTTTGAATGGTGCATACTAAACGCAAAAAAAGTCTGGAGTTGTAATAAGTTTAAAAAATGAAGTGCCGGTGTAACAGATGAGTTTTCGTCCGTGTAAACATGTAAAAATATACATTAAAAATACATTGATCATCAATGATCTTTTTGTGTAGAATCTGAATAGTCAAAAGGAATCTATCCCGGACGAAGACTCCTATTGCAGCCACATATCCTACACATAGAGTTCACTGAAGACCAAGTGGTGTAATAGTTTGAGAAGTAATATATTTAAGGTGGTAAAAACCTTGTTAGCTGAGCGAGGTGGGACTAAAAAACCGATGCAACTAAAAAACTTTAGCACCGGTTTGTGGCATGAACCGGTACTAAATGTGTTGGTAGGGTCCCAGCCTGACAACAACCTACCACAACCTCTTTAGTACCGGTTCGTGGCATGAACCAGTACTAAATGTTCTTCATGAACCGGTACTAATAAGCGACGACCGCCTAGCCGTTTGAACCGGCACTAATATGACCATTAGTACCGGTTCATCTACAAACCGGTTTTAATGTGCTGAACATTAGACCATTTTTCTACTAGTAGGAACCATATCAACTGGACTGAAATACCGGCTTTGGGTGGGTTGCATCGTTTGCCATCAAAGGCATGCACTGTGGTTAATTAAGTGAAAATTTTCATTATTTTTATGGTTTTCTAGAACATTATCCCAATGGTCGTGGTTCCCCATATATACTAGAAAATTTCTCAAGAGTTGCTACGGAGGCCTAAATATTCTAGTATGTGTCCGAGATTTACCCGTCCACATCGATGTGATTGTGCAAAAAAGGATTTTATTTGATAAATTATTTCGTAAGCACTTATTGGATTAACATAATTTAATATAAAAACAAAATTATATTTGGTTTAGGTTTAGGGTTTAGTGTGATTGAGGCAGTTCTCAGGCAAAGGATGAGAAAACGAGGGATGTGAAAAGAACACAAAATGAAAAGAGGGAGGTGAAAACTTTAAGTAAGGTTGGACGAAAGACAAACGAACGACAAACCCATATGCCTTTTTCTTCGTTATTTTCGAGTTGGCTAACCACCCATGCAAGTGGTAGAACCTTACGTCTTTTTTGAGTAGGAGAGCCGAGACCATTCATGTAGGATCATGTGAAATCTTAGGGAGTGAATCTAGCTCGTCTCAGGTTTTCCTTGCATTGTTTCTTAGGTTGATCAATGAAATGTGACTCCAACATAAACCTTGTTAGGACTTTCTTGGAGTACGATTTTTCGGTGGATTAGTTAGTACACTTGACTTGCATGATTAACGACCAATTAACGGTGTGGTCGATGTGACGCATATGCTTACCATTTGCGTATCTTCCTAGCTACGTACCTCATAACTTTGAAAAATATACTTAAATGTGCGTTCTTGCCACATTACACGTCTCCCTGTACTTTCGATGTAGTCCAATAAATCAGTTATAGTAGTTCTGTTAACTGTTGTGAACGTGAGATCACAGGTCAACTCCTGGTTGGCCATAACGATCTTCCAAATGCGTTGCACCTACCCTCCTCGTTGGCTATTTAAACCACCAAGTTGGCGCTTCCCTCCTCACACTCCCAAGCTGCTTCCAAGAGCAAAAACCTTAGGCTCTTTAACATCCTCGATCGCGCAGAAGATGGCCTCCGCGACGCAGCAGCACCGGCGCCGCCGCGCCATTCTCCAGCTGGCCGCCCTGCTGGTCCTTGTCTCGCCGGCAGCGGCCGCGGGCGGCTCCTGCAAGAGCGAGAAGTTCCCGGCTGGCAAGAGCTACGAGACGTGCGCGGACCTCCCGGCCCTCGGCGCGGCGCTGCACTGGACATACGACGCGGCGGCCTCGTCGCTCTCCGTGGCGTTCGCGGCCAAACCGGCGAGCGGCGCCGGCTGGGTGGCGTGGGGGATCAACCCCACCGGCGACGGCATGAAGGGCGCGCAGTCGCTCCTCGCCTTCAAGAGCGGCGCCACGTACGTCGTCAACACGTACAACCTCACCGGGTACAAGCCGCTCAGCCCGGCGTCCACGCCGATCGCGTTCAAGGCCACCGGGCTCGCCGCCGACGAGGGCGCCGGCGGGAAGGTGCGGCTCTACGGCACGCTGCAGCTGCCCAAGGGCATGGAGTCCGTGAACCACATCTGGCAGGTGGGGTCCGCGGTGGCCAACGGGGTGCCGGCCAAGCACGCGTTCGCGCAGGAGAACCTGGATGCCAAGGGCAAGCTCGTGCTCGCCGGTGCCCGCGCGCCGGAGTCTGCCCCGGCTCCTGCTGCCGGTGACTCGTCCGCTGAGTCTGGTAGCGTGGAGGCAGAGGCGCCGTCGTTGCCCACGCCGTCAGGCGGGAAGAAGTCGCCGCCAGCGGGAGCGGCGTCCACCACCCACGCCTCGGCTCCGATACTGATCGTGCTTCTGGCATTGGCGGGTTTCTTGGCGATTGTGTGATGTGAGTGACATTAATCTGTCCACGGGAGGGAAGGATGTAGGATCGATCGAGCTAGTTTTATTATCTCTTGGACACGGATGTATAATTTTGCTCTTCTCTTGTTCATTTTTTTTTCTCTTGGTTGAAATAAAAATGATTGCTGCATTGTCAAGTGGGTGTTTTGATTTGTTGAGAGTACTTGCCGGATGTGTTGGGTCAAACCTCTGGCTTGCATTTAATTTTTAAGCAAAGTGTATATTCTGATTCATTTGATCGAGGGAGTCAACTCGAAAAGAATCGTTGTGGTGATCCGATCTTGCTATCTGCACTCAAATGATACATTTTATATTTTCATAAAGTGTAGCTCTTATTTCACCATTCAGAAACCTGGAGGTCAAGTTGCTACATAACAAACTTGCACAGGAATTTGGCTATTCGAGGTAGTTAGCAAATTGGTGGATTTTCTAATATGCTAGTATTAATGAGTTTTGCTACACCCACTTAGGCAAAGAGAGTTAAGTTTTTCTGTTCTATGGTGAGTTGCAGAGTATGAAGAGAAGCGAGGATATTTGTTATAAAAATTCATCCAAATCTTAGAAGAAGAAAAAATGAGAATTTGAATCCTTCCTTATTTGAATATTCATGTGCGCTTCAGCTAATAAAGGGATAAGTCGTTTTCTTCTTGTAAGGTATGTCTCTTTGGTGTAATGTCAATATTCTTGCTAAAATTGGTTGCATATACAAAGTCTATAGGTCTCTTGTACGGATTGGAATTTATTTGAACACATGCACCAATTTCAATTTTATCCTTAGTATGTATTTTCTTTGTGTAATCAAATGATGATGTAGCTCTGACATTAGTCATGAATTCCTTGGAGGCTAACCCGTTTATTTATCACTATTTTCCTCACCAAAATAGTAGCTAGCAGGAGGCACGCAAACTGTACTTGGTATCTTTTTAGTGGAGCAAACCGTAATACATACTCCATCTGATCAACATTAGTTGTAGCTGATCTAGTACTAAATCAACGGCAATTAATATCGATCGGAGGAGCACGTTATTTCAGAATGCAGAATAACCTGCCATGTGGGACGACATAGAAAATCATATTCATCACTTTTTGCACATGATATCGCTATATCGCCTAGGCAAACTGTGCCCATGTAGTGATTTTTTTCATTTATGTTTTTGTTTGGTATTCTTGTCTTTTTTATTTTCTATCTTTTTTCCAGGGTTTCTTTGGGAATTTTTTTTCATATTTTTAATCATGAACATTCTTTTAAAAATTCATGAACATTCCTAGAAAATAAAAGCATATTTTTAATGCTCGTGAACATTTTCATGAAATCACAATATTTTTCATAGTTAGTAAACATTTTATTAAAATCATAAAACAACTAAATTTTGTAAATTAATGAACAATTTTTAAATGCATGAAATATTCTGTAAAATAAAAAACACTTTTTAAATTTGAACAATTCATCGGCTGGTCCATTTTAAACACTTTTTAAATAACAATTTTTAAACACTTTTTATTTTCTATAATGAAAAATAAAGCTTATTTGGCCGGTCCATTTTAGGATCCTTGTGTATTATTCGGACAATTCATCGGCTGGAGGGATGAATAAAAGTTCCCGGACGAGCCATCTCTTCCTCTAACTCTCAGGTTACCAGCTCATGGTAAATCATCACTATTTCTTTTGGGCCATTAAAGCCCAGATCTTGGTCTAGGTGGGCTGAGGCTTCACTATTTTCTCAAGTGAGCTACTCCATAATATAAGAGCAGGGAGTGCCTAGTAAACTCTAGAGCGATCCCTCAAAAAAAAAAAACTCTAGAGTGGATTTTTCTTAAAAAAGAAGTGAACTCCAGAGCCGAAATCTAACAACCAAACTAAAGACAACTCGACCAACCAAACGGCTAGGATCCTAACAACTACTAATAAATAAATATACGATTTTCCATGTGTTACAGAGGAGGCACAAGATATATTCAACATTTGTTTATGAGGAAAAGACATTCCTGAACGTGAACTAAGCCTAGCTTAGTTTTTGTTTAGAATCAGTAAGCCTAGTTCAGATGGTTAGTTCTTTTGTGGTGGAACCAGCCCACTCGGGCTCAAGTTCTAGACTTATCACGTATGCTCGAGTTTGTTATCTTCTATATCTAAATAGTTAGCCATACTAATATATTTTTCTAGGCTTGACACATGTACTCGCATATTTTTTGGATTTATTTCAGCCTTTCCAACGTTATTTTTTCACTGGTATGGCGAGCCCGTCACGTACGCCTGACGTGCTTATAGGGGTAGGTTGCGTGCCGATATTCATAGGAATGAGTGTGTGTGGGCGTTTGCTTATGTACTATGTTTCTCAAAATAAAAATCCAGAAAATGATCAGATGATTGATAATTTGTACTTGTAACAGAAATGAAATACATTATTAGCTTGGTACTTAAGCTATATAGAATGTGTTTGGTTCAAAGTTCTACGTCTGTTATCTTCTATATTTGAATAGCTAGCCCTACTAATATATTTTTCTCAATATACAAGCATGTCACCTCCGCTTGAGAAAACTTTGATGTATTGGAAAAAGGCCACTTCAACCTGTGGATTTTCATTCTTTTAAGCTATTTTATATTTGTACAGGAGCAAAGACTGTTACGCCGGAGACTGGTAGGAGCAAAGACTGTTACGCTGGAGACTTGCCATGCTGCGAGCAGACCCGTTGAGAACCGGGCCTAGCGAGGAGGAACGCAACGTTGAGGAGCGCATGGTGGAACTGGCATACAAAGAGGAGATCATGGCGAGGCAGCGGTCTCGTATAACATGGCTGTCCGAGGGCGATAGCAACACCAAGTTCTTTCAGAGGAAGGCGAGTGCCAGACGGGCTAAAAACAGCATAACCCAACTTGACCGTGCTGATGGGACAACTTGCACGGACCCAGCGGAGCTAGCAAACATGGCTACTGATTTTTATTCAAACCTCTACACATCTGAAGGAACAATAGGCATGGAAGAGGTTCTTTCGCACATACCTGTACGGGTGGATGGTAATATGAACGCCCGTCTGAATGCAACGTACAACAATGAGGAAGTCAAGGAAGCCCTGTTTCAGATGTTTCCAACTAAGGCACCAGGGCCGGACGGCTTCCCTGCTCATTTTTTTTCAGAAACATTGGATTTATGTGGTGGTGAAGTTACAAGGATGATAATTAGAGTGCTTGATGGTGTGGACTCACCGGAGGAGATAAACCATACGTTCATCGTTTTAGTTCCAAAGATAGCAAGTCCAAAGGTTTTAGGACAATTTCGGCCGATAAGCCTTTGTAATGTGATCTACAAGATCGCTTCGAAGGTTTTAGCCAACAGGCTGAAAGTAATCCTCTCCGAGATCATATCTGAAGAGCAGTTTGCGTTTGTCCCTGGACGTCTCATCACAGACAATTTCATCACAGCCTACGAGTGTTTACATTATATGAAAACTAAGAGGGTGAAGGGAAACAGGTACTACGCTCTAAAACTGGATATGATGAAAGCGTATGATCGCTTGGAGTGGCCGTATTTGCGTGCTGTTATGCTCAAGATGGGTTTTAGCCCCCGCTTCACTGATACAGTTATGAGATGTGTGAGTTCCGTGTCTTTTTCAGTCCTGTTTAATGGAAGATGTTTGGATGATTTTAAGCCTTCTCGAGGCTTGCGCCAGGGCGATCCGAGCTCGCCATATCTGTTCTTACTAGCAGCTGAGGGGCTTTCGTGCTTGCTGAAAGCTGGTGCAGGAGTTCGGGGGATAACAGTAGCACCGAATGCACCATCTGTTAATCATCTACTTTTTGTAGATGATAGCCTACTTTTCTTTGAAGCAGAAGATGCTAGTGCTACTCGGATTGATGAGCTATTGAGGATTTACTGCAACGCATCTGGACAAAGGATAAATATGGAGAAATCATCAATTTTTTCAGTAAAGGAGTTCCGAATCCTGTGCGCGATTCCATCAAAAACATCCTCAATGTCCATATTGAATCGTTGACAGAGAAATATTTGGGCTTACCTTCAGATGTTGGAAGGGCCAAAGAGGGATCTTTTAAATACTTAAAAGATCTAATTTGGAAGAAGGTGCAAGGGTGGATGGATAAGTGCTTATCAGCCGGCGGGAAAGAGGTACTGATAAAATCTGTCGCTCAATCTATTCCCACGTATTCTATGTCATGTTTCAAACTGCC
>NC_041389.1:477148802-477151382 GCF_002162155.2 Triticum dicoccoides
GTGGGCTTTAGGGATGTGGAGTTGTTTAATCTAGCTCTACTTGCTCGCCAAGCTTGGAGGTTATTGCAGGATCCGGAGTCGCTAAGTGCTCGCGTGTTGAGAGCCAGATACTACCCAGACTGCCACCCCTTGGATGCCACCTTGGGTACGGGCCCGTCTCAGGTTTGGCGTTCCATTCTGGAAGGAAGAGATGTGCTAGCTCAGGGGCTTATAAAAAGCATTGGCTCTGGAAGGAACACCAATATATGGCATGATAATTGGCTTCCGAGGGACTACAAACTCACACCAATATGCTCTCGGTTGGCCAACCCGCCAGTTTTAGTTTCAGACCTGATTGACTCCACAACTAGATCCTGGAACAAGCAGTTGCTCTCTGAACTTTTTATCGCTCCGGATGTCGAAGTCATTCAGAATATACCTCTAAGCACCCGGGTACAGGATGATTTCTGGGCCTGGCACTATGACAAGAAGGGAGTTTTTTCGGTTCGATCTGCATACCGCATGATTTCTGCAGTCAAGACCCAGAGAGAGGATTGGCTTGATCATCGGCCGGACATTCAAATATTGCAGCTGACAGGAATTCTTGGTCGCAACTGTGGAAAGTACCGGTTCCCTCCAAGATCAAGGTTTTTGTGTGGAGATTAGCACATACCTCGATCCCGACGGGGCTGGTGCGACATGAGAGGGACATGGCAGACTCACCAGCTTGCTCGATTTGCAAGGTGGGTGAGGACAATTGGCGTCATTCCCTGTTAAGCTGCTGCATGGCCAGGTGCGTCTGGGCTTTGGGCGACGAAGAGCTCCTCGAGCATGTGATATCAAACCAGAACACTAATGCACGTTTATGGTTATTTTGGCTGTTCGAATCCACCAGCCAGCGTGACCTAACTTGTGTTCTAGTCACAATGTGGGCCATTTGGTGGGCGCGCCGAAAAGCAATTCATGAGAATGAGTACCAAAGCCCTTTGTCAACCATGAGCTTTATTAAGCGTTTCTTGGAGGATTTGGATATAGTAGAATCCCAAAAAATGATACCAGCGCCGTCACCTACTATTCTGAGAGAACGTGCATGGTTGCCGCCTGACGGTGAAGCGGTGAAGTTCAACTGTGATGGTGCTTTGTCCACCCTTGGCGACAAGGGAGCGGCGGCTGTGATCTGTCGAGACAAGTCAGGAAAGTTCCTTGGAGCATTAGCACTTGTTTTTGATGGTTTGATCGACCCGGCGAGTTTGGAGGCGCACGCGTGCAGTGAGGCCCTTGCCCTTGCTCGCGACCTGAATGTGGAGGAGCTGGTGATCGCGTCGGATTGTTTAGAAGTGGTTACAAATATCAATACACGAGCATCACTAGTGTATGCTCCGATTCTGCATGATATTCACACTAGTATGAACCTGTTCTCTTCAGTTAGTTTCCGTTTTGAACGTAGAGAAAATAATTTCGAGGCCCACTCGGTTGCAAAAGGAGCTGCGTCTCTGCCGGTGGGCCGCCACGTGTGGCTAGGGATCCTTCCTGATATTGCTTGTATTCCGGATGTGATGAACTTTGAATAAAATTCCCTAGTTACCTTCAAAAAAAGCTATTTTATATTTAATAAATATTTTTATGAGGATATATTTAATAAATATTTTACAAATATTCAATTATAAAACATGATAAATTCGTATATGTACTTTCTATTTTAGTTATTATACTAATCAAATATTCATACGCCATACAATCAAATCTCACTAAAATATATTGCAAAAATATTCCTGATACAAATCTAGTACCAACAACGAAAGCCTCCGACTAAACCAATATATGCTTGAATGGCGCTCCAAGTCAACAAATCTAGATTCTTAAAATGAATCAAGATGAGTTCATCCACGTCTCATACTGCCTAATATGAATATCCATTAACTAATACATTTATTTCATAGTCATCTTTCACATTATAAAGATGGCACCCTCGCATTTGTGAAGGCCACCGTGCTAGTTATGGAAAAGGTGGTTATGTTATCGTGGCTATTATTGAATTGATGTAATCACACTAGGTACACAAACTTGCATGGTGGCAATGATTTGGTCCAAGAACTTATAAAATGGAAAGGTGCGGCTGAGCCGAGGCTCACCTCCCACCCCCATCCATGCCAAATCCAATGAGATCCGTGTGTCTCAATATGACTTAACCTACTGGCTACAATGGCTAGAAAAGAAAAGGAGAGAGGCACCAAACCAAGAATGTTAAAAGAGAAAACACAAGTCTTGATAACTATTTTAAAAATAGAATAAATTTAAACCCAAATAAATTGAGCAAAACAAAGTAAGGATGTTCTCAGTAGAAAAAATAGGGTCCACATGCCTTCCCATTCAACCTTGACGCCGCTACCGGTCGTCCCCAACCCGGATGTCCTTGTTCATCGAGTGCCTTTGTCACAATTTATGCTAATGTTTTAGGTGTTTGTTTGATTGGATGAGGTTTACTTATACTCGTAGTTCAACTATGATGAGGTGCATTTGAATTGTTTATGTTTGTTTTGAAATGCGGTCCATTCATCTGAATTGTTAACCTAAATGTTTCAATGAATTGGCAAAATACTT
>NC_041389.1:477151666-477186016 GCF_002162155.2 Triticum dicoccoides
AGATGGATAAAATTTGAATCCCTAAAAAATAACTTTTTAGAGGATAGGATGGGCGAATTTTGGAGGATCTGCTAGAGATACTCTTAGGTCACATAGAAAAGAACAAGAAAACACGGCATGTTAACCAATGTTTTGTTTCTGACTTTTGTGATTGAGACTGTGTTCTCTGGATGTAATTTTGTTCTTTGAGTAACATATCTCTAGTTGGTCGGCAAAAAATTAGAAGAAAACTCACTTAGAGACAACAATAGATGAACGTTTTCCAATTGCGTTGTATCATGTAGTGTCAGCATTCGAGAAGATAACCAACCCAAAGAACATGAAGCTGCCTAGGATCTAAATAAGACAAATGATTCAAAAAAGGGAAAGTAAGACCAAGAGCATGAGCAGCTCCTAAGAAATTAAGTTGCTCATACCAAGAGCATGATCAATCAACCAAGGCCACATGTTCATCCTTCCTATAACATGTATAACATTCATACCACCAGATGTCCTCTTGATGTGCTTTCAGACGTAAGTCAAAACTTCTTCATGGGTTTTGTCGTGCCTCACCCAAGATAGTGCGATGCCTGTGAAGGCACGTTACACTAAATTTAGGTTGCTCGTATGACCCCCCTTTCAGTGACATCAAGCACTCGGAAAATGATGTCTAGTATGCACACATGTTTGGAGTTAATCATTGTGGACATGAACTTGGTTTCCTCCAAAGTCTCAATATAACCATATAAAATGAACCGGTAAAAAATATGATATGGTAACAGAATTGTTAGAGTTGTGTCGAATATTGTGTACAAGGTAGGTTACAGTTGGACTCTGAGTAGTATTGTGTTTACATAGGATATGGAGTCGTGTCATAGTAGGACACTTGTATCCTAGGCCTCTCATATATAGCGGGGGTAGACACACGATGTAACCTATGCCAACATAATAGCACAGGCGCGCAAGGGGGAGCCGGCGGCTTGTGCCGGTGCCCGGGTGGCCGGTGTGCGGTATTGTGACGGTGTCACGGGGAGGAGCGTCCGTAGTCAAGCCCCGGGGATGTAGCCATATCGGTGAACCTCATTAACAAATCTCTGTGTCGTGCTTGTGTGATTGCTTGGTCCTCGATAGATCGACGGAGCGCCTCAAATTTATTCTAACAAGTGGTATCATGAGCAAGGTTCGAAGAGGCTGTGGAAGTGATCTAGAGGAGGAAAATCCGGCATGATCAATTGTTCGCTGGAAGGATGTCGCCAACGGAGTGGCATATGCGGATGAGAAATCGATTTGGAAGCGGACGAGTACAAGAAGCAATTTGGAAGCGAATCACGTGGCCGCGTTCGGTCACAGGAGGTCAAGACGGCTCGTGGGCATCAGCTTAGGACGTGGCAGCCTGGCCCAAGTGGGGACTGGTGGTGCGTGCTTGGTGGGCTAGGCCCTTGAGCAGCCGTGGGACTGGGTAACCGAGGCGGATCGGCTGGTGTGCATGTACGGGAAGTTGGACCGGTGCAGGGGCTGCTGTACGCACGTTGTTGCGGTGGACCGGAGATTTGTTTGAAAAAAGGGCAATCTGCAACACTATGGTAATTGACGTTAGCATGGACAACAATTGGATTCAGAAAAAGAGCATTGGGAGGTGTGGCGGCACACTTGGGACAGTCAGTCACCAGAGCTTCCCTGGAAGCAGTTTTCTGATGTATTGCAAATTGCGTACGGTGTTTACGAGGAGTTTAGCAGATTGGCGACGTGCATATATGGTTCAGAGGAGCCTGGAAGTGCATCGTGAACATCATGCATACACATGGCGTTCAAGACATGCACAGATGTGTGCGCGGTCATGGTGCAGGGTGGAGCATGGTTGCAGTCGGATATGTTCGGCTGGGTCGGACAAGACAGTCTGACGGATCGACATGAGTCGGTTGGTACAGAAGACGGTGGTGGGATCAGCGACGACGACATTGGAGCGTGATGCTGATGGTGACCGACTTCTAGGGCGTGGAAACACGTGGCGCAGGCCCGGAGGGCTTGTGTGGCTTCGACAAGACTATGGCGCGGGGTTGATTCAAGACGGTGCACATGAGAGCTTGAAGTCGACGGGGCACGAGGGTGGACTGATCATCTACCATGGAGTCATGTTGAAGGTGGAGCTGGATTGAGGGGCTACAGTGTAAGGATCCTAAGAATTGAAGCCTATTTCAGCGGGAAAAAGCGAGTGATGCGTGGTTCGGACTGGAGTCCAATGGTCTGATGGAAACGTGAAACTCGTCATCGGTCGGTGATGATCGGTGGTACTCTGCAGTGGGGGTTGAGTGGTGTGGGTCCGCGGCCCTTGAGACTCGACCGGGACAGCGGAGGCTCGACGCGGTAATAGCGGCGAGGTGTGCGGTACGCACGGTGCATGGAGACGAGCCAGGGCTCTGGTGGTCATACATGTGAGAGACAACTGTGAATTTGACTCGGGATGACTACAAGCAATGGCGAAATTCCTTCAAGTTTCAGATAGATGGTCAAGGAAGAGCGGTGGTGTTGAGTTCAGGTAACTCTTATGTGTGACACCCAATATGTGAGTTGTTCACTTTCACGCAGATCAGTGATCGGTGTGTGATGACATTGACGGATACTCTGGAAGTTGGGAGCAGTACAAATTGAGTAACAAGGAACCTAATTTTGCTCGAGTGTTGACTGTGGTCAAGAAAAGAAGGGACTACAAGTTGCAGGTGGAGTCATATGGAGTCTTTGAAATAGCAGCGGTACTCATGGGATAAGCTCAAGTCCAATGTACATGGAAGTTTGACGCATGTACGAATTCAAGGTGGTGGAGAATATTCGCCAAGGTGGAGTTTGTTAGAGTTGTGTCGAATATTGTGTACAAGGTAGGTTACAGTTGGACTCTGAGTAGTATTGTGTTTACATAGGATATGGAGTCGTGTCCTAGTAGGACACTTGTATCCTAGGCCTCTCATATATAGCGGGGTAGATACACGATGTAACCTATGCCAACATAATAGCACAAGCGCGCAAGGGGGAGCCGGCGGCTTGTGTCGGTGCCCGGGTGGCCGGTGTGCGGTATTGTGACGGTGTCACGGGGAGGAGCGCCCGTAGTCAAGCCCCGGGGATGTAGCCATATCGGTGAACCTCGTTAACAAATCTCGGTGTCGTGCTTGTGTGATTGCTTGGTCCTCGGTAGATCGACGGAGCGCCTCGAATTTATTCTAATAAGAATGCCTGAGCAAATATCCTTTGATGGACATGTCTATATATAATAGGTCGAAACATCACAGAGAGCTAAGTTCTAGTTGGTTTCTCACGTAGTTTGCATGATACATCATCATATTAGTTCTTTGCCATAGATCTAATGCATGGAGTATAATTGTGCTCCTTTACTACATCCTCAGCTCACATCTTCCATGCACCAAAGAAATGCATATTTTTGATAAAGAACATTTCATTCAGTTGATATATTGAGGTGGTACAACCGCATTGAAAGAATGCCCGACCTCTGCATAGCGTGATGCACACAGCCAACAAGTCCAACAAGCCTAAATATAAATATTATTTTACAGCAAAAGTAAACCAGTCCAGCCTAGGGTGGGCAAATCCTATCCGGAGAATACACCGCCATCCATGTTGAGAGAAAATCTCCCTGACCATATACTCCAGCCGTGTAGACGCCATCATAAAAAGGTCTCTGTCCTCCGGCCTTTGCAGGATATACCACGTATGGAGCCATCGTGTACACGCACCAAAGAAAAGCATATAATTTAAAGGAAATATATAATGGATTTGCATGTAATAAATTTCATAAATCACGACTTTTTACTACTAAGTGATAGTTCCTTCTTTTGCAGGATAAGATAAGTGATAATCCTCTCAAATCACCATAATCCATATTTACACCACGTCACATAGTTGTTGCAATGGAAACGTTATCTCATGTGACGAAAAGAGTTTTTCATAAATGGTAGAAAACAATATCTCTCTCTCTGTGTGTGTGCGCGCGGGCGCTAAACCGGGAGAGTTGCTTGTGTTGGGTTCAAAGTTTCGCTCTACCTCTGTGTGTGTGTGTGTGTGTGTGTGTTTTCCTTTTCCAATACATGGAAACTTTCATGTTGTGCTATGAAAACAATTTTCTCATGCAAGAGAAATTATTATCCCGTGTGACAATATGTCATAAATTATTATCCCATGATGATAATATGTCATAAATTATTATTGGTTATCTCATAAATCCGAATCCATCATCTTCTCACGTGACTGCAACATATTATCTGAATTGGTAAAAAAATATAAGTATGGATGGATTCGGATTACTAGTACCTTTAAACAGTACTGTCATGATATGATTACATGTACACATATTCGTTATCTGAACCAGTCAAGGAATGGCATCAATCGGGCTTCATTGCAATAGTGGATTTTTTTAACCCAAATTGTCCTATCATGAACTGATCTATGACAAAATTGCACTTTGCATGAACCATGTAAAATGAGAATTCATTTGTCTTTTTTTTACGTGGAGGCCAGAGGATTGGGTGTCATGTTCTCATCACATGGCCAATAATGAGCTGGAGTATGTTGGATCAGGCTGATCCAAAAATGTAGTTTTGATTTGTAGTGGATGCCAATAACGCGCTGATGTTTCTCAGGGAGGTCACCCAAGCAAACAAACGTTCCTTACAAGAGGCTCGTTTGAGTGAACGACGCCACCAGAGAGTGTTTCCTCAAAAATCCACTTCCAGCAAATGCTCAGGAATTGTCATGCTATAGTACATATATTTGCTATGTGACTACAGAAAGATTTGTCATGTGAAAAGGAAAAAAAATGCCACAGTAGCAGAAAGAATTGACAAGAATTTGTCATACTGGAACAGAGCAAATTGCCATGTGTTTCAAAGATTGTCCATGATACAGTGTCTATAATTGCCAGCTAGAGAAAAAAAAGTAAAACTAATAATCTTTGTAGATAATCACCGTCCCAGAGTAGAAAAAGTCAGAGAGGACACACAAAATGTCCATGTTCGGCCCGACGTAGTCAGGGAACACAAACCTCATACGCTCGCGACTAGGCCGAGGTTGGCCAACCTTCGTCGATCGGAATTGGAGCGAAAGAACCAAGACGGACACCCACATTGTGTGTTTTGCATGACAACTCCACCATGACAAACCTGCAGAAGAAAAAAGTAGTTCTGTCTCCTCTACATGTTTCCTGACGATATGAAGAAGCATCACCTGAACAAAGACGAGGCGGGGATACCTTATTCCATGCCGAAAAACGTATATACCCTGCCACCATGGGTCTCGGCCCTCCCGACGCTAGAGTGATAGACGGGGGGACAGGGTCTCGTTCCTTGCGGGAAGCCGGGGAAGATCAACCGGCGGCGGCTGGGTCACAGTAGCCAAGAGGCGCGAGGAGGATAAGAACAACGCGTATTTCCACGCGCTGGCTAATCATAGTCATAGGAAAAACCATTTATCTGAACTGAATGGTGAACACGGATCTGTGTATACCACGAAAGAAATTCTAGATGTAGCATCGTCCTTTTATAAGGATTTGTTCCGCTTTGAAGAGAAACACAATATTAAACAGGGTCCTTCCTTTTGGAAGGAGGATTTGGTTACAAAGGAGGAGAATGATATGCTGCAAAGGAATTTCACTGAAGATGAAATTAAAGAAGCCATTTTTGGCTCATATGCACATGGAGCCCCCGGCCCTGATGGGCTGTCATTCTTATTCTACCAAACTTTCTGGGAAGTGATTAAAATGGATTTCATGGCCCTGGTTAGGGACTTTGAGAAAGGGAAACTAGACCTCCATCGACGGAATTTTGCGTTGTTTGTGCTTATCTCTAAAGAACCAAACGCTAAAGACATGGAAAAATTTAGGCCTATCAGCCTGAGTAACTGTTGTGTTAAAAAATTATCCAAAGCAATGACAAATAGGGTGTCCCCTATTGGTCATAGACTCATTTCCATGAACCAGACAACCTTCATTAAGGGGAGATATATTCTAGAGAGTGTTGTGATGGCACATGAAGTGATTCATGAGGTTGAAAAAACTAATTCTCAGGGCCTAGTGCTTAAGCAAGATTGTGAGAAAGCTTACGACAGGGTTAGTTGGGAATTCTTATTTGACATGCTCCATTCCAGGGGGCTTGGACCCAAGTGGATCTCTTGGATCAAAACTATTATTCTCCAAAGCACGTTTAGTGTGCAGATCAATGATACGGTGGGGCCTCATTTCTTAGCTGGGAAGGGGCTGAAAGAAGGGGACCCAGCGTCTCCCTTTCTTTTTAATCTGGTTGCGGATGTTTTCTCTAAAATGTTACACAAAGCCGCTTCACAAGGTCTGATCTCGGGACTTCTGCCTCATGCTATCCCCGGTGGGGTGATCAGCTTACAGTATGCTGACGATACTATCTTGTTCTTGGAAAATTCTGTAGATAAAGCTAGGAACTTTAAATGGTTGCTATCTTGCTTTGAAAATCTGTCGGGTATGAAGATTAACTTCCATAAAAGTGACCTATTGACCATCAATGTGGATAATGAGACTGCTTGGGAATTTGCTCAAATCTTTTGCTGTAAACTTGGGAAATTCCCAATTAAGTACTTAGGAGTGCCTTTGCACTATGACAAACTAAGGAAAGAGGACATGCAACCTATCATTGATAGGATTATAAAAAACATCTCTGGATGGTTAGGGAGATACCTTACTTACAAAGGAAAATTCATTTTACTGTGTGCTTGTATTGTGAGTATTCCTGCATATTTGATGTCTATGATTAAGTTTTCCAAATGGGCTATCAATGCTATTAACTCTCAAATGGCTCATTTTTTCTGGGGAAATGTGGATAACCAGCATAAATCTAATTTAGTTAACTGGGTCATCGTTACGAGAAAAAAAGAGTTTGGAGGTGTAGGGATCCCTAGCATAAGGGATTTCAACATGGCTCTGTTGGCTTTCTGGAGCAAGAGATTTTTTGATAACAATGATAGTGGCCGGAAGAAACTGATCACATATAAATATGATATTGAATCTCCCAACATCCTCTGGTCCAAATGTGGGGTTGGCTCCACATTCAGGAGGAGTGCCACTTGGGCCTTTTCAGCTGACAAAGTCTTTTATAAGTGGCAACTGGGAAATGGGGAGAGAATTAGTTTCTGGCACGACACTTGGGTAGGGGATTGTTCCCTCAAAACTCAATTTTGGGACCTTTTCATCATTTGTAATCAAACTGAGTGCTCTGTGGCACAAGTCTGGGATGGGGTCCAACTTAAGCTAAGTTTTCGCAGATGCGTGGATATGACAGGTTTTGAAAGATGGAACCATGAAAAGGCAACTATTCCTAGGTGGTTTTGGTAATTCCTAACAACATATAGCTCATTGAGCTAATGCTATTCCAAGATAAATATTTCAGGAAAGCTCAATGATTGGCATGGCATGGATGAGAAAAGTGGACCCCTCAAAATGCTAAGGACAAAAGGATTGGCTCAAGCTCAAAGCTCAAGACTCTACATTTTCTATTTTAGTGATCCAAGATCACATCGAGTCTATAGGAAAAGCCAATACTATCAAGAAGGGATGAGGTGTTGCTTAATGAGGTTCTTGCTCAAAATGCTTAGTGATATGCTCTAAAGCCCTCAACTACTTTCTCACATCCACATATGACCTAAACCAAAAGTCAAACTCGGCCCCATCGATTCTTCCTATCCGGCGCCACCGAGTTCAGATGTCATAGCCACTGCCACAAACCCTAAGCAAATCGGTCTCACCGATAGGGATCTTGGTCTCACCGAGATGGGATTGTAATCTCTCTGTTTCCCTTCATAACGTTTTGGTCCCACCGAGATTGCAATGTAAACTCTCTGTTTCCCTTTCGTAATGTTTCGGTCCCATCGAGATGAGTGAATCGGTCCCACCGAGTTTACTTGACCAACTCTCTGGTTAGCTTATTACCAAAATCGGTCTCACCGAGTTTGTGTAATCGGTCTCACCGATATTACGTTATGCCCTAACCTTAACCATATCGGTCCTACCGAGTTGCATGTCGGTCCCACTGAAAATCCTAACGGTCACTAGATTTACTGAATCGGTCCGACCGAGTTTCTCAATTCGGTCCCACCGAGATTGGTAAGTTGTGTGTAACGGTTAGATTTTGTGTGGAGGCTATATATACCCCTCCACCTCCTCTTCATTCGTGGAGAGAGCCATCAGAACATGCCTACACTTCCAACTTACATTTTCTAAGAGAGAACCACCTACACTTGTGTTGAGATCAAGATATTCCAATCCTACCACAAGAATCTTGATCTCTAGCCTTCCCCAAGTTGCTTTCCACTCAAATCTTGTTTCCACCAAATCTATATCCTGTGAGAGAGAGTTGAGTGTTGAGGAGACTATCATTTGAAGCACAAGAGCAAGGAGTTCATCATCAACACACCATTTGTTACTTCTTGGAGAGTGGTGTCTCCTAGATTGGCTAGGTGTCACTTGGGAGCCTCCAACAAGATTGTGGAGTTGAACCAAGGAGTTTGTACGGGCAAGGAGATCGCCTACTTCGTGAAGATCTACCCCTAGTGAGGCAAGTATTTGTGGGTGACGGCCATGGTGGGATAGACAAGGTTGCTTCTTCGTGGACCCTTCGTGGACTCGCGCAATCGTTACCCTTCGTGGGTTGAAGTCTCCATCAACGTGGATGTATGATACCACCACCTATCGGAACAACGGCTCAAAAATCTCCATGCCTCCAAATTGTGTTTGCCTCCTCAAACTTCTCCATTTTACCTTCATATGCAATTGTGTTACTTTCCACTGCTATACTCTAGAATTGCATGTGTAGGTTGATTGCTTGACTTGTGCTAATTTGCTAAAACCTGCCAAGAATTAAAATTCAGAAAAGGCTAAGTTTTTATTTGGTCAAGTAGTCTAATCACCCCCCCTCTAGACATACTTTCGATCCTACAAGTGGTATCACAACCTTGGTCTCCATTTGCTTTGATTTCCATAGATTTTGATGGTCATAGCCTTGGTTTCACAACCGAGGAGAGTATGGCTTCTAGCGAGGGAAATTATCACCGTAGAGGTCCTTACTTTGATGGTACAAATTTTGCTAGTTGGAAGCATACGATGAAAATGCATATTCTTGGACCCCGCTGTATGGGCTATTGTGTGTATTGGCTTGCAAGGTGAATTCTTTGATGGGAGAGAACCGAACCGTGAAGCTAGCGTGGAAGAGTTGAAGATGCTGCAATACAACGCTCAAGCTTGTGATATCCTCTTCAACGGATTGTGCCCCGAAGAATTCAACAAAATCAGCCGTCTTGAGAATGCAATGGAAATTTGGGACACTTTGATTGACATGCATGAAGGTACCGACTCCGTCAAGGAATCCAAATTGGATGTGCTTCAAAGTCAACTTGACAAGTTCAAGATGAAGGACGGTGAAGGCGTCGCTGAAATGTACTCTAGGCTTGCTCTCATCACAAATGAGATTGCCGGCTTAGGAAGTGAAGAAATGACCGATAAATTCATCATCAAGAAGATCCTAAGAGCATTGGATGGAACATATGATACCGTGTGCACATTGATCCAAATGATGCCCAATTATAAGAATCTCAAGCCAACAGAGGTCATTGGAAGAATTGTTGCTCATGAGATGTCACTCAAGGATAAGGAGGAGCTCCACAACAAGTCAAGTGGTGCTTACAAAGCCTCATGTGAAGCTCCCACATCATCAAGTGAGAAACAAACCTTAAATGAAGAATTGAGCCTAATGGTGAAGAACTTCAACAAGTTCTACAAGAGTAGGAGCAAGGAAAGAATTTCCAAGTCAAGGTCCTACAATGACAAAAGATCTTTGAGTCGAGTGCGTAATTGCTACAATTGTGGAAGACCCGGACACTATTCCAATGAGTGTACGGCTCCCTACAAGGGAAGAGAAGAATCACCTAAGAGAAGAAGCAGAAGAGAAGAATCACCACCAAGAGAGAGAAGGAGTAGAGATGATCGTTATGAACGAAGAACATCCCGGAGGAGCAAGGATTCGGAAAGGAAGGACAAATCATCAAAGAGCTACACAAAACAAAGACATCAAGCTCATGTTGGTGAATGGGTATCTAGCTCCGACTCCCGACATCACTCCGAGAGAAGCTATCACTCCGACTCAGAACATACTCAAGATGAAGGTGTTGCCGGTCTAGCACTTGTGTCAACCAACTCCTACGACATATTTGATTCACCAAATGAAGGACTTGGAAGATGCTTCATGGCTAAAGGCCCTAAGGTATTACACCCCGAGTATGTTGATTTCAATAGTGATGAAGATGACTTGCTAGGTGATGATGATTTACTTATTGACAACTCTAGTGATGAATACTATGATGAAACGTCAATTAATCATGCTAATCAAGATAAAACGAATGACAATGATAAGGAAAAGATTGAGCTTCTAACTAAAGAACTAAACACTCTTAAGTTAGCTCATGAAACTATCTTAGAAGATCATCGAGAACTTTTAAGGACTCATGAGAAATTACATTTTGAAAAGCTCAACCTTGAGCAAGAACATGAGTTTTTAAAAGCTACCAATGATGATCTTCGCAAGAAAAGTTCTTCTTACATTGCCAAGCGTTTACTCTTATCTACTTACATGCCCCAAGTCAAGTCTAGTAACAAGAATAAGAAAGATTCTTCCTCTAGTAGTAACAACAACCATCATGCTAAATCCAATGTTGTTGTTTCTAGTAGTTCTCTTGATTCCACTAATGATTCTCTTAGCCAAGTTACACTTGAGCAAGAAAACAACTTATTGAAGGGAATTATAGAGAAAGGTGTTTACAAGAGCCTTGCCGGAAGTAAGCAATTCGAGGAAATTGTACGCAAGCAAGGAAGGCACCGGAAGAACCAAGGTGTTGGTTTTGAACGAAAGTTCAATGCCAATGGAGTTGAGTGGGAATAAGATCAATACCCCAAGACGAAGTTTGTTCCTCAATAAGAGAAGTATGATCCTACTTCTTTCAAAGGGACACAGGCACAAGATGATCTTCCACCACAAGACCACAAGCAGAAAGGCGAGGACAAGCTTCAAGAGGATATTGATGCATTTGAATAAGCTCCTAAGGCCTTGGTCAAGTGGGTTCCCAAGACTACGTCAAGTTCTACTTCATCAAGTACAACTACAACTCCAAGGATTCCCATCAAGATGGTGTGGATCCCGAAGAAGAAGAACTAGAGAGTTCTTGAGGGTGACTCCGCCAACATACTTCACTCTTATCATTTTGGCGAGGACAAGTGCAACCAACTTCCACATCTTGCACTAGTTCATGGAGTCACAAACCCTCTTGTTGGTAAGACAAGGGACAAGGTAACCCAATGCTTTCATAGACATCATCTTGTGTGTGCATAACTCTATGCCTATGGATATCCTTGTTTGTTCCTTGTGGGACTAACCCGTGTAGGTATTGAAAGTGCAACTCACTTCAAAGGATTGCTCCAAAAGATCTACATCAACATAGAGCATGCACATCTTCAACACCTACATGAAGTCAACATCGACAAAACCCAAGGTTAGTTCATCCCTCTTTGGGGGGATCTCACATCTAGGGGGAGCTTTACTCTAAGAATTGAGCCAAAGCAACTCTAATGATGTGAACACATCAATGCATTATGTAAATGTGGCAACCCCACTTGAGCTTAAACGATGAGTATGACCTATGATCAAATGTTCTCATTTGACTCCTAAGTCAAAGTACTCATATATAGATGACCTAGTAATCGCCAATTGCTTGATGGATGTTAGAATTGGTTGTGCATGCTTTGTCACATATTTTATCTGCTATTTTATTGTGTGAGCATGTCGTTTGCATATTTTACTCATTCGAGGACATCCACTTGTAGCTTTGCTTGTTTGGCTTCTTTTCTTTTTTTGCCAAGTGGATGGACAAGAATGCCTAAGAACCATCTCTAGCTATGTATGCTATTCTTGTCTCAAACTCTATTCATGCTACATCACAAAGTTTGATCAAGTCAGATTCGAACCACTCTGTGTGAGGAGCACTCGGAGTCCCCCGATTCGTCATAGACTTAAACTTCCAAAACTTCTTTGTGCGTTTCGGTCTGACTGATTCATCCTTTTCGGTCATACCGAGATCACTAAGTCGATCTAGGTTTTCAATCTCGGTGCAACCGATTTGAACTTTCGGTCACACCGAGTTGCAGGAACTGCTTGCAGTTATGCATCTCGGTGCCACCGAGTCGTTCCACTCGGTCACACCAACAGGGTCAGGCTATATATACCGCCGGGCCAAAATATGAAAATTTCTCCGAATCACTTCGCCCGTGCGCAGCCTGCTCTACCTCCCTGGGTCTCCGGATCGTTCTCCTCGTCGCCAGCCGCCTCCCGCCGCTGGTCTCTGCCGCCGTCAACGTAAATCTTCTCCGCCGTTGCCGCCGTAGCAAGTCCTCCGCCAAACTTAGGGTATGGACTTGATCCTTGTGCTATCTCATTCCGATTCCTAGCACATTGTTTGCCATGTATCTTGCCACAATTGAGATTGTTCCATCCAACGAAATAGATTAGTTTCGACTAAGAATTTAGGGTTAGGTTTCCGCCGAAATCATCTCGGACCAACCGAGTTGTAGAAATCGGTTCCACCGATTTGGCTCAGGCCAGTGCACATGTGATTCTTGGTCTGACCGAGAATTGCAAATCGGTGTGACCAAGTTCAGGACTTTGTGAAACCCTAGCAGTCTCAGTGCCACCGAACTGTGACTCGGTCTGACCAAGTTCACTAGTTTAGGTTCCAAAAGCTGCTTCGGTATCACCGAGTTTACAAATCGGTAGATCCAAAATGTTTTCCGTGGAAAACTAAAACTAAGTTTTTAACTCATTCTTTTGCAAAAATCTCTGTGCTTTATGATGCTCACCCCCGCTATCTCATCTATATCTATTCACAGGGTCTGCTGTCAGAGTTCGCACTATGTCTGAACAGAGTGACAGCCAGAATAGAGAGGAAGAGCAAGTTCACTTGAGTGAGGGCACTAGTCCCTCCAGTTCCTCAGATGAGGGCAGCAGGAGCACACCCAACAACTTGCCTAAAGCTGCCACCAGGGCTAGAAAGAAAAGAACCTCAAATTCTTAAGATGAGGATTATGTGGCAGAAGAGGATGAAGCCACATCCAGGAAGGTGCTGAAGAAAGAATATGGCACAGTGGCTGCCACCAAGCCTGGCATGAACAGGAAAGTTCCAGCCAAGAGAACACCTATGTTGAAAGTCAGAGGATCAACTCAATAGAATTTGGGACCTGAACCCAAAGAGCAAGAAGTGGCTGAAAAGAAAAGGAAAGAGAGAGCTAAGAAGACTATGGCCAGAGTAGTTGGAAAACCCTCTATGATGGAAGAAGAGGAAGAGGTTGCTGCACCAGCACCTAAAGCTCAGAAGCTAATGGGAGATGCAATCAGATCAGGGGCTGCTCCATCTAAGCCCAAAGATGCTCCCAAAGCTGCTCCTAAGCCCAAGACTGCACCCAAGAGAAACACTAGGAGCATACCAGCTGCAGAGAAGAACAAGGCCCCAGTGCCTGAATCTGCTGAAGAAGAAGAAGATGATGAGTCACATGTCTTGAGGAAGTTGAAACCCAAAATTCCAGATCACAATGATGCTCATCCAGTAGCTAAGGACATGAAGCTCAGGAAGGATGCAAGACTTAGACAATGGAGGATGACAAATCCCTATGCTGTTAGGAGAAGGACTGCTGTGGACTACAGGTTCCATACAAAGGAACAACATGACTTCTATGAGACAGTGCTGCTTGATAAGAAGCCAATTGTCTGTGATATGAGATGGGTGGACTGGGAGTACATCAGGAAAAATGAAGATCATTATCCAGGAGTCTATGATAGTTTCAAGTCTTGTGGGGTAGAAAATTTTGTTGGGCAGAAGCTCACAAAATGGAATGATGAGCTTATTATGCAGTTCTACTCCACAGCTCACTTCTACCTAGATGGAAGGGTTGTCTGGATGTCTGAAGGTACTAGGTACCAATCAACTATTGAAGAATGGGCAAAATTGATCAATGCCCCTAAGGAGAGTGAAGATGACTTGGATGTCTATGCCAAGAAGAAGAAGGATCACAACTCCATGGCGCATATGTACAGAGAGATCCAGATGCTGCTGTTGAGACACACAAATTTGGATCAGTACATTACCTTCTGTCCGGTTTGCCAACAATCAGCTGGATCCTCAGGCATACTTTGTTGCCAAAGTCAGGTGATCACAAGATGATCATAGGCCATGCAATTAATTTGCTTCACATATTTGATGTGCCTCAGAAGTTCAAAGTCATGAGCTTAATTGTTGAGACTATCAAGAAGACAACTGCTGACCAGAAGAGGAGTTGTGGGTATGCCCCACAGATTCAGGAGCTCATCAACTCTAAGATGGGCACATGCACTTACCTCTTGGACAAGGAACACTTGCCCATCTACCCAGACTTTGAGGACAATACTGTAGTGATGGCCTCCACTAAGTGGTTCAAGCAAGATGCCAACTGCTGAAGAGGCATCTCATTAACTGTTGAAAAGGCTGCTAAGATGCCAACTGCTGAAGAGGCATCTCAATACTTCCTGAAGAGCAAGCAAGATCATCTTGGCTACTTGATTGCCTCCACTCTGAGGATTGAGAAGGGTTTGGCCACCCTGGCACAAAACCAGGAGAGCTTGGAGAGAATCATGGAGCAGAAGTTCTATGATTTAGATGTGAAGGCCACTGAGATACATTCAGTTGTTGAGCAACTTCAGGATGAAATGGAGGAGAAAAAGGGCAAGTCTACCACAAATACATTTGCTAGAGTGCCCAGAAGCCAGAGATCTGCTGCAGTGCCAGTGACAGACACTAGAGCAACTTTATCAGCACCAGCAACAGCTTCAGTGCCACCAGCTCTAGTAGCCACTCCACCAGCTCCATCATCCTCAACTGATGCCTTCGTCCTTGGAGTCATTTCTACACCACCACATCAAGACCAAGCCTGAGAGTCGATTTAGCACTATGCATTTTTATGAACTTTTTGGTAACTTGTTGCCAAAGGGGGAGAAAATGTATAGATCATAGGCTTCGAGAGAGAGTATTGCTTTTGTTCTCTCTTGTTTTTGGTGGTTGAACTTTGTTATTTGGTTGGTTGAGATACTCTATACGTTTGTGTGATACTTGGATGATCATGTGTTTGATCATATGCTATGCTACATTAATGCTTGTTTGGATGATATTATCTCTTATATTCTCATATGATCGTTCACTTTGCTTGGTGATGAGTGCATGTATTTAATTATCATCATTTTGAGCGCTCCACTAAGATGTATGTGACATGGAAGAGGAACCCATGATCCTAATTCATTGTGCATTTGCAGTCCAAAGCAAATCTTAAACTATGCACAAATTTAGGGGGAGCTCTTGTTTTTCACATACTTCTCAAAGCGACAATGTTTTCAATCTTATTGTCACTTGTCGAAGCTTTGATCTATATGTTGTCATCAATTACCAAAAAGGGGGAGACTGAAACTGCAACTATCCCTAGGTGGTTTTGGTAATTCCTAACAACATATAGCTCATTGAGCTAATGCTATTCCAAGATAAATATTTCAGGAAAGCTCAATGATTGGCATGGCATGGATGAGAAAAGTGGACCCCTCAAAATGCTAAGGACAAAAGGATTGGCTCAAGCTCAAAGCTCAAGACTCTACATTTTCTATTTTAGTGATCCAAGATCACATTGAGTCTATAAGAAAAGCCAATACTATCAAGAAGGGGTGAGGTGTTGCTTAATGAGGTTCTTGCTCAAAATGCTTAGTGATATGCTCCAAAGCCCTCAACTACTTTCTCACATCCACATATGACTTAAACCAAAAGTCAAACTCGGCCCCACCGATTCTTTCTATCCGGCGCCACCGAGTTCAGATGTCATAGCCACTGCCACAAACTCTAAGCAAAACGGTCTCACCGATTGGGATCTCGGTCTCACCGAGATGGGATTGTAATATCTCTCTTTCGCTTCGTAACGTTTCGGTCCCACCGAGATGAGAGATCGGTCCCACCTAGATTGCAATGTAAACTCTCTGTTTCCCTTTCGTAACGTTTCGGTCCCACCGAGATGAGCGAATTGGTCCCACAGAGTTTACCTGACCAACTCTCTGGTTAGCTTATTACCAAAATCGGTCTCACCGAGTTTGTGTAATCGGTCTCACTGAGATTATGTTATGCCCTAACCCTAACCATATCAGTCCTACCGATTTGCATGTCGGTCCCACCGAAAATCCTAACGGTCACTAGATTTACTGAATCGGTCCGACCGAGTTTCTCAATTCGGTCCCACCGAGATTGGTAAGTTGTGTGTAATGGTTAGATTTTGTGTGGAGGCTATATATACCCCTCCACCTCCTCTTCATTCGTGGAGAGAGCCATCGGAACATGCCTACACTTCCAACTTACATTTTCTGAGAGAGAACCACCTAGACTTGTGTTGAGGTCAAGATATTCCAATCCTACCACAAGAATCTTGATCTCTAGCCTTCCCCAAGTTGCTTTCCACTCAAATCTTTTTTTCACCAAATACATATCCTGTGAGAGAGAGTTGAGTGTTGGGGAGACTATCATTTGAAGCACAAGAGCAAGGAGTTCATCATCAACACACCATTTGTTACTTCTTGGAGAGTGGTGTCTCCTAGATTGGCTAGGTGTCACTTGGGAGCCTCCGACAAGATTGTGGAGTTGAACCAAGGAGTTTGTACGGGCAAGGAGATCGCCTACTTCGTGAAGATCTACCCCTAGTGAGGCAAGTCCTTCGTGGGCGACGGCCATGGTGGGATAGACAAGGTTGCTTCTTCGTGGACCCTTCATGGGTGGAGCCCTCCGTGGACTCGCGCAACCGTTACCCTTCGTGGGTTGAAGTCTCCATCAACGTGGATGTACGATAGCACCACCTATCAGAACCATGACTCAAAAATCTCCGTGTTTCCAAAATGTGTTTGCCTCCTCAAACTCCTCCCTTTTACCTTCATATGCAATTGTGTTACTTTCCGCTGCTATACTCTAGAATTGCATGTGTAGGTTGACTGTTTGACTTGTGCTAAGTTGCTAAAACCTGCCAAGAATTAAAATTGAGAAAAGGCTAAGTTTTTATTTGGTCAAGTAGTCTAATCACCCCCCTCTAGACATAGTTTCGATCCTACAAACCAATTAGTAGAAACTGTTAGGAAAACTCAGTTACGGGATGAGAATGACACCCCCATTTGGTCTTTGGAGACTAACGGGGTGTACTCAGTCAGATCTCTTTACAAGCAGATCAATTTTGGGGGGATAATTTCGGCTGTAGATGACAAACTCTGGAAAGTTCTATGCCCTCAAAAAAATACATGTCTTTCTTTGGCTGTGGGTTTACGACAAGATTCTTACTCGTGATAATTTAGCCAAAAGGAGATAGGTTGATGACATGACTTGCCTTTTTGCAATGAGAATGAAACGGTGCAACATTTGCTGTTTGATTGTATTGTGGCAAAAATAGTTTAGGAAGTTGTCTCTGTCTGTTTTGAATGCCCTTTCTTTACCAGTTTTTGTGATGTTATTGCTTTGTGGCAAAAATGTAAAAAGAAGCCTGTGCTGAACTTGGTAGTGGCTGCATCCTTATGGAGCCTTTGGAAACTAAGAAATGAATTCTGCTTTCAGGGCAGCACTTGGAGAAATGCCGCATGTGTTCTTGTGAAACTAAGGTCTCATCTAAAACAATGGAAAGTGCTCTGCGACGACACTCAAGCAGTGCTGCTACAAAGATGTATTCTTCTGCTGGACAAAAAGTGCGGAGAGCTGATGCGGTTTGCGTGGAGATGAGCGCAGACGTTCAGATGGCTGGGATTATGCCAGGGTGTTAGTTCTCCGTAGTTGTCCCTTTCATTCCGGGTCTGTAATGATTAAGAGAGTTGGGGAGTGCTTGGGAGAGAACCTGATCTTATTATGTTTGAACTCGTGGTTGACTGTTTCCATTTCGCTTCATTAATAAGGGGGTGGGGGGGGGGGTGGATGGAAACCCCTTTCATTCAAAAAAAAGTTAATCATTTTTTTTTGCGAGAGAATTAATCATTGACCCCATAGGGATGTGATGACGCATATGCTTAGGTTACCATCTCCATTCCCTCCATCGATCGTGCCTTACACTCACAACAAATACTTAAACTGAATGTACTCACCAAACAAGATTACTACTTCCCGTACCATTATTGACATCGTGACATACAAGGGTTCATGTACTTTCGAGGCCACCTGATGGTTATGAAATCGTCGAGAACGTGAGATCGCAGGTCAACTACTCCCAGATACATTGCACCCCCACCATGGCCACCACCCCGGCCGGCTCGTTCTCGAGCTCCCTACCTATATAAACCACGAGTGTGCGCTTCTCTCCCAGGATCAACACAAAACCTCTAGCTAGCTAGTGTCTTTACCTCGCGCCGCCCGAAGACATGGCATCCGCAACGACGATGCACCATCGGCGCCGCTCCATTATCCAGCTGGCCCTCCTGCTCCTGGTGACGTCACCGGCGGCAATGCTGGCGGCCGGCGGAGCCTGCGAGAGCGAGGAGTTCCCGGCCGGCAGGAGCTACGCGACGTGCGCGGACCTCCCGACCCTCGGCGCCTCGCTGCACTGGAAGTACGACGCGGCGGCCTCGTCGCTGTCCCTGGCGTTCGCGGCCAAGCCGCCGGGCACGAGCGGCGCCGGCTGGGTGGCCTGGGGGATCAATCCCACCGGCGACGGCATGAAGGGCGCGCAGACGCTCGTCGCCTTCAAGAGCAGCGGCGCGTACGTCGTCAACACGTACAACCTCACCGGGTACCGCCCGCTCAGCGCGGCGTCCACGCCGATCGCGTTCGAGGCCACCGAGCTCGCCGCCGACGAGGGCGCCGACGGGAAGGTGCGGCTCTACGGCACGCTGCAGCTGCCCAAGGGCATGGAGGCCGTGAACCACATCTGGCAGGTAGGGTCGACGGTGGCCAATGGGGTGCCGGCCAAGCACGCGTTCGCGCAGGAGAACCTGGAGGCGAAGGGCAGCCTCGTGCTCACTGGTGCCGGAACAACGGACGCCGCACCGGCTCCGGTGGCCGGTGGCCCGTCGGCCGAGGAGGCTACTGGTAACCTAGAGACAGAGACCGCGCCCGAGGCAGCGCCGGCCCCGTTGGCCGGTGCCCCGTCGACCGAGGAGGCTGCTGGTGACCTGGAGACGGGGACCGCACCGTCGCCAGCGCCAGCGCCGTCCAGCGGGTCGGCAGCGATAATCACCACGTACGCCTCGGCTCCGGTGTTCATTTTGATTCTGGTGTTCGCTGGTTTCTTCGCGACTGTATAATCTCGATGAGATTAAATTTGTCAACGGGAGAACGTATGTAGGATAGTCTTTTTTTTCTCTTGAGCACTGTGCAACCCTTTTTTTATTATTATTTCTTCAGGTTGAAATGAAAGTTTGTTGTATTTTCAAGAGGGTGTTTTCGTTTCATGGTTTTGGTGTGTTTGTCAAAGTGATTATTGGATGAGTTCGAAGCCTTGTTTTGCATTCAATTCTACACGAACTGAATATTACCATTAGTTTCTCTCTTTTCTGCCAAATAAATATGGGATAATTGGTTTTATGTCCCTACTTAGGTCACACTCAGCTCGTTTATCCCTAGTTACTGAAAATACACGTTCCTGCCCAAACTACTATGCTCGTGTTATGCTTTTGCCCATTGACCATTTGAACATCATTTTGAAAATTTCATAAAAAAACCATACTAACTCAGAAAAATTCAAATAAGATATGAAAATGTTCAGAAAAACATCACCTATATGTGCATATCATTTGCATTCATGATATATTATTTGCCTTTTTCTGAGTTAGTATGAATTTGTTATGAAGTTTTCAAAATGATGGTCAAACGGGAAAAGGGCAAAAGCATAAGACGAGCAAAGTGGTTTGGGCAAAAACGAGTGTGACCCAACTAGGAGCTGAGTGTGACCCAACTAGGAGCATAAAACCAATTATCCTAATAAATATTTACCGTTCTGTTAGGAAGCCACATGCTTATCTCTAACTACTATCTCGATTAACCAGTAGCAACAGCGTTTGGCATATAGAATTTGCGAGAGAAAGAGAGGGTGGAGAAGGAGAAGGAAGTAGGTAAGGAAGAACAGAGCCAGCAGCCAATCTTGGGGATGATCAGTTGCGAAAGAAAATTAAGTGTATTATCAGCACTTCTAATCCAGATGAGTTGATACAATCATGGGGATGATCCATCGGTAAATAAAACTAAGAGTACTATGTGTTGGGGGACGTAGCAGAAATTCAAAATTTTCTACGCATCACCAAGATCAATCTATGGAGATTCTAGCAACAAGAGAGAGGGGAGTGTATCTTCATACCCTTGAAGATCGCGATGCGGAAGCGTTGCAAGAACGCGGTAGGTGGAGTCGTTCACGAAGCAACTCAGATCGCGGCCGAATCCGATCTAAGCACCGAACAACGGTGCCTCCGCGTTCAACACACGTGCATCCCAGTGACGTCACCCGTGCCTTGACCCAGCAAGGAGAGAGGGAGAGGTTGGGGAACACTCCGTCCAGCAGCAGCACAACGGCGTGGTGCTGATTGAGGAGTGTGGCACTCCAGCAGGGCTTCGCGAAGCACTGCGAGAGACGAGAAGGGAGAGGGGTAGGGCTGCGCCAGGAGAGAGGGAACTCATGTTCTTGGCAGCCCCAAAACCCCCACTATATATAGGGGAAGGGGAGAGGGGCCCGGCCCCTCTAGATCCCATCTAGGGGGGGGGGGGGGGCAGGAGGGGAGGCTTGCCCCCCAAGCAAGGTGGAGGCGCCCCCTCCCCTAGGGTTTTCAACCCTAGGCGCCTTGGGCCCTTGGGAGGGGCGCACCAGCCCACTAGGGGCTGGTTCCCTCCCATATTCAGCCCATCAAGTCCCCTGGGGTAGGTGGCCCCACCCGGTGGACCTTCGGACACCTTTCGGTGGTCCCGGTACAATACCGATAACCCCCGAAACTATTTCGGTGACTGAAACTGGACTTCCCATATATAAATCTTTACCTCCGGACCATTCCGGAACTCCTCGTGACGTCCGGGATCTCATCCAGGACTCCGAACAACATTCGGTAACCACATACAAACTTCCCATATAACCCTAGCGTCATCGAACCTTAAGTGTGTAGACCCTACGGATTCGGGAATCATGCAGACATGACCGAGACACCTCTCCGGCCAAAAACTAACAGCGGGATCTGGATACCCATGTTGGCTCCCACATGTTCCACGATGATCTCATCGGATGAACCACGATGTCAAGGATTTAAGCAATCCCGTATGCAATTCCCTTTGTCAATCGGTATGTTACTTGCCCGAGATTCGATCATCGGTATCCCAATACCTCGTTCAATCTCGTTACCGGCAAGTCACTTTACTCGTTCCGTAATGCATGATCCCGTGACTAACTACTTAGTCACATTGAGCTCATTATGATGATGCATCACCGAGTGGGCCCAGAGATACCTCTCCGTCATACGGAGTGACAAATCCCAGTCTCGATTCGCGCCAACCCAATAAACACTTTAGGAGATACCTGTAGTGCAGCTTTATAGTCACCCAGTTATGTTGTGACGTTTGGTACACCCAAAGCACTCCTACGGTATCCGGGAGTTACACAATCTCATGGTCTAAGGAAATGATACTTGACACTAGAAAAGCTTTAGCAAACGAACTACACGATCTTGTGCTATGCTTAGGATTGAGTCTTGTCCATCACATAATTCTCCTAACGATGTGATCCCTTTATCAATGACATCCAATGTCCATGGTCAGGAAACCATGACCATCTGTTGATCAACGAGCTAGTCAACTAGAGGCTCACTAGGGACATGTTGTGGTCTATGTATTCACACATGTATTGCGGTTTCCGGTCAATACAATTATAGCATGAACAATAGACAATTATCATGAACAAGGAAATACAATAATAACCATTTTATTATTGCCTCTAGGCATATTTCCAACAGTCTCCCACTTGCACTAGAGTCAATAATCTAGTTCACATCACTATGTGATTGTAATGAATTCAACACCCATGGGGTTTGATCATATCTCGCTTGTGAGAGAGGTTATTAGTCAGCGGGTCTGAACCTTTCAGATTCGTGTGTGTTTTACAAATATCCATGTTATCCTGCAGCTACCACGCTCTATTTGGAGCTATTCCAAATAACTTTTCTACTATACGAATCTGGTTTACTACTCAGAATAATCTGGATTAGTGTCAAAGTTTGCATCGGCGTAACCCTTTACGACGAACTCTTTTACCACCTCCATAATCGAGAAAATTCCTTAGTCCACTAGTTACTAAGGATAACTTTGACCGCTGTCCTATGATCCATTCTTGGATCACTCTTGTACCCCTTGACTGACTCATGGCAAGGCACACTTCAGGTGCAGTACACAGCATAGCATACTGCAGAGCCTACGTCTAAAGCATAGGGGGCGACCTTCGTCCTTTCTCTCTTTTCTGTCGTGGTCAGGTCTTGAGTCTTACTCAATACTCATACCTTATAACACAGCCAAGAACTCCTTCTTTGCCGATCTATTTTCAACTCCTTCAAAATATTGTCACGGTATGTATTCATTTGAAAGTACTATTAAGCGTTTTTTGATCTATCCTTATAGATCTTGATGCTCCATTTTTCAAGTAGCTTAATCCAGGTTTTCCATCGAAAAACACTTTTCAAATAACGCTATATTCTTTCTAGAAATTCTACAGCATTTCTGATCAACAATATGTCAACAACATATACTCATCAGAAATTCTATAGTGCTCCCACTCACTTCTTTGGAAATACAAGTTTCTCATAAACTTTGTATAAACACAAAATCTTTGATCATCTCATCAAAGCGTATATTCCAACTCCGAGATGCTTACTCCAGTCCTTAGAAGGATTGCTGAAGCTTTGCATAGTTGTTAGCATCTTTTAGGATTGACAAAACCTTCTGGTTGTATCACATACAACCTTTCCTCAAGAAAATCGTCGAGGAAACAATGTTTTTGACATCCTATCTGCAAGATTTCATAAATAATGCAGTAACTGCTAATATAATTCCAACAGACTCTTAGCATCACTACAAGTGAGAAAGTCTCATCGTAGTCAACTCCTTGAACTTGTCGGAAAACATCTTAACGACAAGTCGAGCTTTCCTAATGGTGACACTTACTATCATTGCCCGCCTTCCTTTCAAAATCCATATGTACCCAATAGCCTTACGACCATCAAGTAGTTCTTCCAAAGTCCACACTTTGTTTTCATACATGGATCCTCTCTCGGATTTTATGGCCTCGAGCCATTTGTCGGAATCCGGGCCCACCATCGCTTCTCCATAGCTCGTAGGTTCATTGTTGTCTAGCAACATGACCTCCAAGACAGGATTACCGTACCATTCTGAAGCAGTACGCGTCCTTGTCGTCCTACGAGGTTTGGTAGTGACTTGATCCGAAGGTTCATGATCACTATCATCAACTTCCACTTCAATTGGTGTAGGTACCACACAAAAAACTTCATGTGCCCTGCTACACACTGGTTGAAGTGATGGTTCAATAACCTCATCAAGTCTCCACCATCCTCCCACTCAATTCTTTTGAGAGAAACTTTTTCTCGAGAAAGGACCCGTTTCTAGAAACAATCTATTTTGCTTCTGGATCTGAGATAGGAGGTATACCCAACTATTTTGGGTGTCCTATGAAGATGCATTTATCCGTTTTGGGTTCGAGCTTATTAGGATGAAACTTTTCCACATAAGCGTCGCAGCCCCAAACTTTCAAGAAACGACAACTTAGGTTTCTCTAAACCATAGTTCACATGGTGTCATCTCAATGGAATTACGTGGTGCCCTATTAAAGTGAATGTGATTGTCTCTAATGCCTAACCCATAAACGATAGTGGTAATTCGATAAGAGACATCATGGCATGCATCATATCCAATAGGGTGCAGCTATGATGTTAGGACACACCATCACACTATGGTGTTCCAGGCGGCATTAATTGTGAAACAATTTCCACAATGTCTTAATTGTGTACCAAACGCGTAACTCAGATATTCATCTCTATGATCATATCATAGACATTTTATCCTCTTGTCACGACGATCTTCAACTTCACTCTGAAATTAGTTGAACCTTTCAATGATCAGACTTGTGTTTCATCAAGTAAATATACTCAGCATCTACTCAAATCATCTGTGAAGTAAGAACATAACGATATCCACTGTGTGCCTCGGCACTCATTGGACAACACACATCAAAATGTATTACTTCCAACAAGTCGCTCTCTTATTCCATCTTACTGAAAATGAGGCTTTTCAGTCATCTTGCCCATGTGGTATGATTTGCATGTCTCAAGTGATTTAGAATCAAGTGAGTCCAAACGATCCATCTGCATGGAGTTTCTTCATGCGCATACCAATAGACATGGTTCGCATGTCTCAAACTTATCAAAAATGAGTGAGCCCAAAGATCCATCAACATGGAGCTTCTTCATGCGTTTTATACCAATATGACTCAAATGGCAGTGCCACAAACAGGTGGTACTATCATTACTATCTTATATCTTTTCACATGAACATGTGTATCACTACGATCGAGATTCAATAAGCCATTCATTTTAGGTGCAAGACCATTGAAGGTATTATTCAAATAAACAGAGTAACCATTATTCTCCTTAAATGAATAACTGTATTGCGATAGACATAATCCAATCATGTCTATGCTCAACGCAAACACCAAATAACAATTATTTAGGTTTAACACTGATCCCGATGGTAGAGGGAGCGTGCGATGTTTGATCACATCGACCTTGGAAATACTTCCAACACATATCGTCACCTCACCTTTAGCTAGTCTCTGTTTATTCCGTAGCCTTTTATTTCGAGTTACTAACACTTAGCAACCGAACCGGTATCTATTACCATGGTGCTACTAGGAGTACAAGTAGAGTACACATTAATATAATGTATATTCAATATACTTCTTTCGACCTTGCCTGCCATCTTATCTACCAAGTATCTAGGGTAATTTTGCTCCAGTGACTGGTCCCCTTATTACAAAAGCACTTAGTCTCGGGTTTGGGTTCAACCTTGGATTTGTTCACTAGAGCAGCAACTGATTTGTTGTTTCATGAAGTATCCTTTCTTGCCCTTGCCCTTCTGGAAACTAGTGGTTTCACTAACCATCAACAATTGATGCTCCTTCTTGATTTCTACTTTCACGGTGTCAAAAATCGCGAATAGCTCAAGGATCATCACATCTATCCCTGATATGTTATAGTTCATCACGAAGCTCTAGTAGCTTGGTGGC
Source organism: Triticum dicoccoides (assembly GCF_002162155.2). Taxonomy (NCBI): domain Eukaryota; kingdom Viridiplantae; phylum Streptophyta; class Magnoliopsida; order Poales; family Poaceae; genus Triticum; species Triticum dicoccoides. The sequence goes on from NC_041389.1 coordinate 477,177,048, forward strand.
AATGACTTTGGAGAAACGTCACTATCTCATCTGGAAGATTAACTCCCACTCGATTCAAGTGATTGTAGTACCCAGAAAATCTGAGCACATGCTCAACGATTGAGCTTTTCTCCCTTAGTTTGTAGGCTAAGAAACTCGTCGGAGGTCTTATACCTCTTGACGTGGGCATGAGCCTGAAATCCCAATTTTAGCCCTTGGAACATCTCATATGTTCCGCGACGTTTCAAAAAAAACGTCTTCGGCGCCTCAATTCTAAACCATTTAACATTACTGAACTATCATGTTGTAGTCATCAAAACGTGTATGTCAGATGTTCGCAACATCCACAGACGACGTTCGAGGTTCAGCACACTAAGTGGTGCATTAATGACATAAGCCTTCTATGCAGCAATAAGGACAATCCTCAATTTATGGACCCAGTCCGCATAATTGCTACTATCAACTTTCAACTAAATTTTCTCTAGGAACATATCTAAAATAGTAGAACTAAAGTGCAAGCTACAATATGATTTGCAAAGACTTTTTGACTATGTTCATGATAATTAAGTTCATCTAATGAACTCCCACTCAGATAGACATCCCTCTAGTCATCTAAGTGATACATGATCCGAGTCAACTAGGCCGTGTCCGATCATCACGTGAGACGGACTAGTCATCATCGGTGAACATCTTCATGTTGATCGTATCTACTATACGACTCATGTTCGACCTTTCGGTCTCTTGTGTTCTGAGGCCATGTCTGTACAAGCTAGGCTCATCAAGTCAACCTAAGTGTTTCGCGTGTGTAAATATGACTTACACCCGTTGTATGTGAATGTTAGAATCTATCACACCCGATCATCACGTGGTGCTTTGAAACAAGGAACTTCTGCAACGGTGCACAGTTAGGGGGAACACTTTCTTGAAATTTTAGTGAGGGGTCATCTTATTTATGCTACCGTCGTTCTAAGCAAATAAGATGTAAACACATGATAAACATCTCATGCAATCAAATAGTGACATGATATGGCCAATATCATTTTGCTCCTTTTGATCTCCATCTTCGGGGCGCCATGATCATCATCGTCACCAGCATGACATCATGATCTCCATCATCATGATCTCCATCATCGTGTCTCCATGAAGTTGTCTCGCCAACTATTACTTCTACTACTATGGCTAACGGTTTAGCAATAAAGTAAAGTAATTACATGGCGTTATTCAATGACACGCAGGTCATACAATAAATTAAAACAACTCCTATGGCTCCTGTCGGTTGTCATACTCATCGACATGCAAGTCGTGATTCCTATTACAAGAACATGATCAATCTCATACATCACATATATTTCATTCATCACATCCTTTTTGGCCATATCACATCACGCGGCATTTGCTGCAAAAACAATTTAGACGTCCTCTAATTGTTGTTGCAAGTTTTTACGTGGCTACTATAGGTTTCTAGCAAGAACGTTTCTTACCTACGCCAAAACCACAATGTGATATGCCAATTTCTATTTACCCTTCATAAGGACCCTTTTCATCGAATCCGTTCCGACTAAAGTGGGAGAGACTGGCACCCGCTAGCCACCTTATGCACAAAGTGCATGTCAGTCGGTGGAACCTGTCTCACGTAAGTGTACGTGTAAGGTCGGTCTGGGCCGCTTCATCCCACAATACCGTCGAAACAAGATAGTACTAGTAATGGTAAGCATATTGAACAAAATCAACACGCACAACAACTTGTGTTCTACTCATGCATAGAATCTACGCAATAGACCTAGCTCATGATGCCACTATTGGGGAACGTAGCAGAAATTCAAAATTTTCTACGCATCACCAAGGTCAATCTATGGAGAATCTAGCAACAAGAGAGAGGGGAGTGTATCTTCATACCCTTGAAGATCGTGATGCGGAAGTGTTGCAAGAACGCGGTAGGTGGAGTTGTTCACAAAGCAATTCAGATCGCGGCCGAATCCGATCTAAGCACCGAACAACGGTGCCTCTGTGTTCAACACACGTGCAGCCCGGTGACGTCTCCCGTGCCTTGATCCAACAAGGAGAGAGGGAGAGGTTGGGGAAGACTTCGTCCAGCAGCAACACAATGGCGTGGTGGTGATTGACTGTGGCACTCCAGCAGGGCTTTGCCAAGCACTGCGAGAGACGAGAAGGGAGAGGGGTAGGGCTGCGCCAGGAGAGAGGGAAACTCATGTTCTTGGCAGCCCCAAAACCCCCACTATATATAGGGGAAGGGGAGAGGGGCTCGGCCCCTCTAGATCCCATCTAGAGGGGGGGGGCGGCCAGGAGGGGAGGCTTGCCCCCCAAGCAAGGTGGAGGCGCCCCCTCCTCTAGGGTTTTCAACCCAGGCGCCTTGGGCCCTTGGGAGGGGCGCACCAGCCCACTAGGGGCTGGTTCCCTCCCATATTCAGCCCATCAAGTCCCCTAGGGCAGGTGGCCCCACCCGGTGGACCTTCGGACACCTTTCGGTGGTCCCGGTATAATACCGATAACCCCCAAAACTATTCCGGTGACTGAAACTGGACTTCCCATATATAAATCTTTACCTCCGAACCATTCTGGAACTCCTCGTGAAGTCCGAGATCTCATCCGGGACTCCGAACAACATTCGGTAACCACATACAAACTTCCCTTATAACCCTAGCATCATCGAACCTTAAGTGTGTAGACCCTACGGGTTCGGGAATCATGCAGACATGACCGAGACACCTCTACGGCCAAAAACCAACAGTGGGATATGGATACCCATGTTGGCTCCCACATGTTCCACGATGATCTCATCGGATGAACCACGATGTCAAGGATTTAAGCAACCCCGTATGCAATTCCCTTTGTCAATCGGTACGTTACTTGCTCGAGATTCGATCATCGGTATCCCAATACCTCGTTCAATCTCGTTACCGGCAGGTCACTTTACTCATTCCGTAATGCATGATCCCGTGACTAACTACTTAGTCACATTGAGCTCATTATGATGATGCATCATCGAGTGGGCCCAGAGATACCTCTCCGTCATACGGAGTGACAAATCCCAGTCTCGATTCGTGCCAACCCAACAAACACTTTCGAAGATACCTGTAGTGCACCTTTATAGTCACCCAGTTACGTTGTGACGTTTGGTACACCCAAAGCACTCCTACGGTATCCGGGAGTTACAAAATCTCATGGTCTAAGGAAATGATACTTGACATTAGAAAAGCTTTAGCAAACGAACTACACGATCTTGTGCTATGCTTAGGATTGAGTCTTGTCCATCACATAATTCTCCTAACGATGTGATCCCTTTATCAATGACATCCAATGTCCATGGTCAGGAAACCATGACCATCTGTTGATCAACGAGCTAGTCAACTAGAGGCTCACTAGGGACATGTTATGGTCTATGTATTCACACATGTATTGCGGTTTCCGGTCAATACAATTATAGCATGAACAATAGACAATTATCATGAACAAGGAAATACAATAATAACCATTTTATTATTGCCTCTAGGGCATATTTCCAACACTATGAGCACTTCTAATTCAGATGAGTTCACAATAGTTCATGTGACGGACCAAAATAAAGTTTTAATTTGCTTTATTTATAAGCGGGGCGAAGGCCTATTTCGAGAGAGGACCAAAATAAAACTAATCTCTATATAAGAATGTGGGCATCAACATGAATGATAACAATGTTAGTGATCATGAGCACAGTTTTAATCCGTCTACTATAAGGTATGCTAATCTTGGTGGGAACCAATTTTTGGTAATATGTATAGTTTTGGGATGTCCAATGCCTTCAATCTCCGTTCGATTGCCATCAACCGCCCATTTTATGCTTCATGGGTTGGATGTACTAGAGTGGTGCTTTTCTGAGAGAGAAAATTGGAGTGTTCTCCTTGTTTGAGAGAAAATTTGGAGCATTCTCCTTGTTTGAGAATTATCATTTATCAAACTTATGTACTATGCTAGCATTCACACTTCATAAATTATTTCGTTTATAATTTACCTACTCGAGGACGAGGGTGATTAAGCTTGAGGGTGTTGATACGTCTCCAACGTATCTATAACTATAAAGTATTCATGTTATATTTACATGAGTTTTATATGGTTTTGATGCACTTTTATACTATTTTCATGGACTAACATATTAACCTAGTGTCCAGTGTTAATTCCTCTTTTTGCATGTTTTTTGTTTCGCGGAAAAACCACACCAAACGAAGTCCAAACACGATGAAAATTTACGAACATTTGTTATGAAATATATGTGATTTTTGAGAGATAGAATCAATGCAAGGCGGTGCCCGAGGTCCCCACAAGGCAACAGGGTGCACCCTACCCCCTAGGCGCACCCCCTTTCCTTGTGGTCACCTCGTAGGCCGGTTGATGCCCTTCTTTCACCGCAAGAAAGATAATTTCTTGGTAAAAATCCCCTCAAAATTTCAGCCCAATCGAAGTTACGGATCTCCAAGAATATAAGAAACAACAAAGAGCCAGAAAATAAAGGCGATCTAGAGATGAAAACAGATAGAGAGATCCCATCTCGGAGGGGCTCTCGCCCCTCTGGTCGCCATGAAGTCCAAGGACCAGAGGGGAGACCTCTCCCCATCTAGGGGGAGGCCATGAAGGAGGAAGCCCGAGGGGGAGACTCCCCCACCCCTCTCATGATTTGACAACTCTTGTCATTAGCTTTCTATCAAGCTTGAATTCGTCGAAATCATAGTTCATTTGTAGAAGTTATGGCAGTTTTGGTCTTCTTGATTCATCTATTTGTGCCTAGGCAAGTTTTCAGCACCCAAGCGGTAGTACCGCCCTGGTCCGCGGTAGTAACGCTTGGCGGTACTTCCACAAACCAGTACCACACCCACTACCGCTTGGGTTTGGCCTTCTGTTGGCCTACCCATAATAAACGGCAGTAGCACGATAGTACCGCTCGTGCTATACTTCCGCGTTCTACTACCGCTGCTACTACTGCTTATTTTGGGGTTGTTGTTGCCCTTTCAACATTTACGGTACTTGGGCGATAGTTAACTGGTAGTACCACTCTATGTGGTACTTCAGCTCTGGCGCCACTTCAGTACCGCGGTTTCACTATGCTATTTGATCCAAAGCGGTAGTACCGCTCGGATGGATGGTAGTACCACTCCGGTGGCACTACAGCTCCAATACAAGTTTACTCACTGGCTTCAGGCTGGAACTGCCACTTGAAGTGGTAGTGCCGCTCCTTGGAGTGGTAGTACCGCTTTACTGCGGGCTGAGCATAAGGTTGGATCTTTTGTCCCTTTATAAAAGGGGGGTCTTCTTTCCCACTGGTTCTTATCCCTTTGATCTCGTGTTCCCCCTCCATTGTTGACCCTCCTTGATCTTGCTATCTCTCAGTTCCTCCAATTATTCTTGCTCCTTTTTGAGGGAAAAGAGAGAGGAGATCTAGATCTACATTTCCACCAATCCATCTCTCCTCTAAGTGAGGGGAACCCTTTGGATCTAGATCTTGGAGTTTTTTTGTTCTCTTCTTTGTTCTTCCTCTCATATTCCTCCATAGCTTTCATTGTTGTGGTGGGATTTGGGAGAGAGGTACTTGAGCACTTTGTGTGCTTTTATCATTGCATTTGGTGCATAGATTTGAGTTCCCCACATATGTGGAAGCGAAAGGTTGAGAAGCTTATTACTTTTGGCTGTGTGGGTACCCTAGAGCTTGTGCCTCTCGGGTGCTTGGGCGCCCTAGATAGTTGATGGTGTCGCGGAGCTCAATCATTATGGTGTAAAGCTCCGGGCAAGACTTGGGGTTTCCAATTAGGGCGCGGAGATTACCTCGAGCAATTTGTTTGGGTTCGGTGACCGCCCCCAAGGGTTGCCAATTGCACGGGTTCGGTGAACGCCCCAAAGGGTTTCCATATGTATGGGTTCGATTACCACCCTCAAGGGTACCTCAGTGGAATCACGGCATCTTGCATTGTGCAAGGGCGTGAGGATATTACCATGGCCCTAGTGGCATTTTGAGTAGCATTGTACCTCCATACCGCTCCAAACAGAGATTAGTATCCGCAAGGGTGTAAACTTTGGGATACATCTCGTCTCCGCATGCCTCGATTATCTCTTACATGAGCCTTGTACTTATGCACTTTATTTTGTGATAGCCGTAGTGTTTCATGTTATATATCTTGTTATCACTTAGTTGTTTATCTTGCTTAGCATAAGTTTTTGGTGCACATAGGTACCTTTTGCCACAAACTACGCTAATCTTTTAGTTTTTGTTGGATTGGATGAAGTTTACTTATTCTCGTAGTTGAACAATGATGTGGTGCATTTGTGCTTGTTTTGAAATGTGGTGCATTTGCTTGAATTGTTTGCGCAAATGTTTCAATGAATTGGCAAATGAATGTCTGGGGGTCAGTTTTGCGGGATCTGCTAGATGAAGAAACATATGTACCTAAACATTAGCTTTTGAGAGGATGGGGATACAATTTTGGAGCATTTGCTAGAGATGCTCTTAGGTCTCGTAAAAAAAGGGCAGCCTCTTAACCAATGTTTGGTTTCTGATTTTTGAGACGGTGCTCTCTAGATACAGTTTCATTCTTTGAGTAACATATCCCCAGTTGGTAAGGGAAAAACTAAAATACTCTCCATTAAAGACGAAACAGACGAATGCCTTCCAATTGCACCATAGGTATTCAAGAACATAACCAACCCAAAGAATGTGAAGCTGCCAAAGGATCTAAATAAGAGAAATGATTCAGACGAGAGGGAAAGAAAGTCCAAGAGCATGAGAAGGTCCTAATAAACTAAGTTGCTCATAAAATGACTAAGAGCACGATCAATTGACCAAGGCCACAAGTTTGTCCTTTTGATAACAAGTAGAACTTTCGTACCACCAGGCCTACTTTCGATATGTTTCCGTATGTCAAAACTTCTTCGTTGGTTTTGTCGTGCCTCGCACGCTCCAGTGCAACGCCTCTGAATAAATGTTACACTAACTTTAGTTTGCTTTTTAATAGTAGCGCCATAATGACATTATCAATCAACTTCGTATGACCCCCCTTTCACTGACATCGAGCACTGGGGAAATGATGCCTAGTATGCACACATGTTTGGAGTTAATCGTACACACATGAACTTGGTTTCCTCCAAAACTCTCCATATAACTATATAAAACAAACACGTAAAAGAAAATATGATATGGTAATAGAGTGCCTGAGCAAATGTCCTTGGATGGACACATCTATATATAATAGGTCAAAACGTCTTAAGGATCTAAATTGTTGCTGGTTTCTCAGGTAGTTTCCATGAGACCTCGTCAGATTAGTGCTTTGCCATTGATCTAATGTACAGAGTGATGGCCAACGATGAGAGCAATGGTTTCACACCTAATTGTGCTCCTTAACTACCTTCTCAGCTAACATCTTCCATGCACCAAAGAAATGCATCTAATTTGAAGGAAACATATAGTGAATTTGTATGTAATAAATCCCATAAATCATGACTTGTTACTACTAAGTAATAGTTTGTTTTTGCAGGAAGTATAATTCTCCCAAATCACTCGCAATTCATACTTACACCATGCCACATTGTCGTTGCAATGAAAACATTATTTCGTGTGACGAAAGAGTTATCCATAAACGATATAAACACTATTTTTTTCGCGCATGTGTGTGTGTTTTCCTTTCGTAATACATGAAAAAACTTCAAAACACGCTATGAAAACAATTTACTCATGGAACAGAAATTATTATCCCGTGCGACAGGAACATGTTTATGGTGTGATGGAACATTATTCATGGATCAGAATAAAACTTAATTTTTTTATACAAAGGGTGCTCATTATTCACTCATAATATCACATCAAGCTGATACAAAACCACCATAAGTACATATTTGCTCTAAGCAGCATTATTCATGGCTGATTCCACGTAAGACCAACTGCAATCAATTCGCATTAGTATGTTAACACAATAAGATTTCTTTCTCGACTCAACTTTTACACAAATCCACAATGCAAGTTCTTTCTTGACTACCCTGTATTCTCCACCGACGCTCCCACCTTCCTCAAGCCTCTTCTAGGCTAGTTCCTTCCCTCCCTAATCTCGTCCCCCTTGGATGGATGACCTCTACCACCAATCTTCTTCGTGGACCCTCCGCCAACGAGGAGCAGCACAAGTGCACTATTCAGTGATATTTTACTCGAAGTCCTTGTTGGGAGAAGCCCGACTAGACTAGAAGCAACCAGAAGCAACCAGCGATGCGTGTTTTCTCCACAACATCATGGCTCTTCTCATGCAACTGCAACATATTATGTGAACTGGAAAACAACGTAAGCCTTGATGGATTCGCATTACCAATACATGCGTTGAACCAAACATGTTTTTTTACCAACACCATTAAACAATACTACCTCTGTAAACTATTTCTGAACCAGTCAAGGAATAATATTAATCGGGCTCCTTTGCAATGGTGGATTTCTAAACCCAAATTGTCTTATCATGAGGTGATCTATGACAAAATTGCACTTTGTATGAAACATGTAAAATGATAATTGATTTGTCTTTTTTGTAGGGGAAGGCCGGAGGATTGGGTCTCATGTTCTCATCACGTGGTCAATAATGAGCTGGTGTTTGTTGGATCATGGTGGTCAAACAATGTAATTCTGATTTGTAATGGATGCTAATAACAGCTTCTGTTTTCTCAGCGAGGTCACCCAAACAAACAAATGTTCCTTACATATATTTGAGTGCACCATGCCACGAGAGAGTGTTTCTTCAAAAAAAAAAAAACTTCCAGCAAAAGCTCGGGAATTGCCATGCTATAATACATATATTTGCCATGCGATTACAGAAAGATTTGTCATATGAAAAGAAAAAAATTGCCACATTAATAGAAAGAATTGACAAGAATTTGTGATGCTGCAACAAAGTGAATTGCCACACGTTTCAGAGATTTTCCATGACGTAGTGTAGATAATTGCCAGCTAAAGAAAAAAAGGGAAAAAATGTCAC